>NW_015171594.1:29358-58275 GCF_001447785.1 Gekko japonicus | reverse complement strand
ATCAATCGAGTTGCCCTTTTCTGCACTTTTTCCAAAGCGATAATATCCTTTTTAAGGTGTGGTGACCAGAACTGCACACAGTATTCCAAATGTGGTAGCAGCATCGATTTATACAGGGACATTATGATACTGGCTGAAAATGAAGTGAGAGGCAGGGCTTCAGCCAGTAGGCAAGTGAAGCAGGGCGCCCTGAAGCCAGCAAGGGCCTTCTCTGCTTTCTTCCTCTGGAAGGCTGATGCTTAAGTAAGGGATGCCAGCCTCCAGGTGGGGCCTGGTGGGGATACTCTTGAATTACAGTTCATCTCCAGACTACAGAGATTAGTTCCCCTGGAGAAAATTGAGGTCTGTCTGAAAATGAAGTGAGAGGCAGGGCTTCAGCCAGTAGGCAAGTGAAGCAGGGCGCCCTGAAGCCAGCAAGGGCCTTCTCTGCTTTCTTCCTCTGGAAGGCTGATGCTTAAGTAAGGGATGCCAGCCTCCAGGTGGGGCCTGGTGGGGATACTCTGGAATTACAGTTCATCTCCAGATTACAGAGATTAGTTCCCCTGGAGAAAATTGAGGCTTTGGAGGGTGGACTCCAATGCTCCCTCTAAGAATCTTGTGAGTAAAAATCCTACTTTGTGAGCTACTGGCATTAAAGTTGTGAGCAGGTGATTTGGCTACTGCATAAATTAGTTGGCTCTGGAGCTATCCTTCCTGAGCTAAGACAAAAATGGGTGAGTCAGAGGCTAAAAAACTGTGAGCTAGCTCACACTAACTCAGCTTAGAGGGAACACTGGTGAACTCTATAAGCATTGTACCCCACTGAGGTCTCTGTCCTCCCCAGGCTCCACCCCAAATCTCCAGGAATTTCCCAGCCTGGATCTGGCAACTCTATCCCCACCCCCCGCTGAGGGCTAGGGAGGACGTGGCAATCCCATGCTAACCTCTAAGGAAAAAGCCAAGGATATGCCCCCCCCCTTCTATTCCATCCAACTCATTGATTTTAACTTCCCACACAGGGTTGTTAGGATAAAATGGAGAAGGGGAGAAGTTTGTAAGCCACTCTGGGTTCCCATGTGGGAGAAAAGTGGGGTATAAATGAAGTGAATGAATAGTAAATAAGTACATAAATATTTAAACTCTTAAGACACGTAACCCAAAGCAATCTTCCTCCCCTCCCTAACTCTCACCTTTGGAACAGACACACACACACACACAGTTCAGTCAGCCAGGAATGTTAGCACAGTTGGAAACTCATCGATTTTAACTTCCTACACAGGGTTGTTGTGAGGATAAAATGGGAGAAGGGGAGAAGTTTGTAAACTACTCTGGGTACCCATGTGGGAGAAAAGTGGGGTATAAATGAAGTGAATGAATAGTAAATAAGTACATAAATATTTAAACTCTTAAGACACATAACCCAAAGCAATCTTCCTCCCCTCCCTAACTCTCACCTTCAACACTTCTGGAGTCAGGATGGTGTCGAGGGGCTTCAGGGGAAAAGCTTCTTCTGCCAAGACTATTTTTCAGGGACAAAATGCTCTCTGACATGATTTTGGGAACTACTGCACTGGTTTTGGAACACACACACACAGTTCAGTCAGTCAGGAATGTTAGCATGGGCTTACAGTTATGAGATGGGGATTTAATTTAAGGAATTTAATTTAAATTCAACATGCCTCTCCCCCAATGTTTTTCCCCACTGTTCACAGCACCCTTCACATGTTACATTCATCTTTCACTTACATGTGTACATCTATTTGTAAAAAATAACCAGTAACGGGTTCACAAATGAAAATAGACTGAATGTACAGTTTCAATCACATTTGACTGTACATGTTCATTGTGATACAAGAATTACTAACACATGTATAAAAAGCAACCAAGTGTATGCTGTACCCAGACTGTACGTTTGTTTGCTGTAATGTGTGATCAGTGCTAGAGAAAGAAGCTGCCTGCTTACAGGCCGGTAGCAGGGCCCATGGGCCCCCCAGTTTTGATGGGCCCCTCCCCCAATCCTCAGCTCCCCCTCCCTCTCCCTGGCCCCGTCACCCCACCCCCCAGATGGCTGGGCTCAATGCGATGCTGTGTCTTCAGCAGCGCCTTGCTTCCCCCCCCCCCCGCCCTAGATGGAGGCCGGAGGGCTCAAGGTGATGCTGAAGTGCCTTGGATCTTTGAGACATATATAATGTACCACACAGATATATAATGGCAGGCCTCCCGAAAGAGACATTGGCCCCATGAGCAAAAAGTTGTTAGCTACGGGGCTGCCTGCTCATTCCCAGTTGGAAGTCAGAAGAGGTAGGCAGCTTGTGGAGGATTGGATGAGGCAGGATAGGCGAAGCATATGCCTAGGTAAGAAGGGGGAAAGAAAAATACACATAAATGAGCAAAAGTTAACTCCCCAGTTTGGAGTGCAAGGGAAAGCTATAAAACTGTCCAGTCTTCCTCGGCACATGTACAACAGTACCTGCTCCTGTCAGGGAGGGGAGAAACCACTCTGATGCTTGAGGAAGGGTAGCTTTATCTTCTTCCCACATAGGGTACAGTGAAACTGCTGCTGCTGTGGTGCAAACCATGTATCTGAGGCACTCATCCTCACAGACTGCCATGATTTTTTTATACAGAATCAAACACAAAAGTCACCACTGCTTCACACATTATAGTGTATTCATAGATTGAACCACAAAACCACACACACAACAAATGAACCCACTACTTCATGTTATCTGCCATGGCACAGAAACAAGGACCCGTCCCATATTATGCAGTGTATCTTCAATATTACTTCAGTAAGGAGGAGCATAGGAGGGACTGCGATGAAAAAAAGCTTTGCCTTTGCATTCTTTACTACTTGGAACAAGATAGTACCACCAGTGTGTATCCTGGTAGTAAGAAGCCAGTACTTTGGGGAGGAGGGGGGGATGGGTGTTGAATTTCCAACCCTAAAACCTTTTCAGCCCAAAACCTTTTGGAGAAGCTGCTTCAAGTGAATAGAAAGCCTGGTTTGGGATCCAACTAAGAAGAAGAGGGTGAGGTTTAAGTGAATGATGAACAATCTGCTTATCAATAAGTGTCTCGCAAATGCATAGTCAATTTACCAGAAGAATGAAAAAAAATCCCAAATACTTGTTCCAGCAGATGACCATGAGCTATCTAAACTAAGCTGTGCTGTTTGAGAAGACCTTATGTTCAGTTACTTTTAAAATATGCATCCCTGCAATATTTTGTCAATCCTTTACCCATGAGAGATCCAATCTGGTTTGAGAGAACTGCCACATCTTCAGAGTACTTATAAGGCATTAATTTTAAAGTCAGCTCATTTTAGAGAAGGGAAATTACTTTTGAGAACTAAAAGCAGCTTGCTTAAACAGAAAAGGAGTGAGTATAGAGCTCTGATGTACAGCTGTAACAGTAGGAACTGAATTAGTGAAATATCCTTTATTGGAGCAACGCACCTGAACAGAGATATTAGGAAACACATTAGCAGATATCGTTGGTCCCCTTTCTGACGTAGAGCTTGCTAGTGTCATCCCTGGAAATTGAGTCAGAAGTTGACTCAGGATCAATAAATGTTTCAAACAGTTTCCCTCTTAGGAACTGCCTGTGTTTATCTACTAGATAACACCAGTTGCACAGTTGAGTCCAACTCTTCACAACTCCATGGACCATATCACGCCAGGACCTCCTGTTCTCCCCCGTCCCCCAGACTCCACCATTCCACCAGACAGGGCTGTAAACCAATTTGTTCTTTACCCAGAATTTTAGTGTCATGTAGCAAAGCTTCCAGTTCTTCACAAAGTGTACAAATTCCCAAGTACAAAAAGCAAACTTCTTGGGAGACAGCAGGATCTTTCTTACTGCCTTTTTAATACATTGGGATAATTATTGTTTATATAAGGGAATAAGGGAAGGGGTGGAGAGGGACCTCAGCAGGGTATAATGCCATAGAGTCTCCTGGCCAAAGCAGCCATTGTCTCCAGGAGAACTGATCATGGTCATCTGGACATCAGTTGTAATAGCTGGGAAATGATGTGCTGTGGCTGGGGAACACGGTGGTTTCTGGGAGATCTCCAGGCCCCACAGGGAGATTGGCAACTCCAGTGACTGTTTAAGGGAAGATTGGGATATGTATTTTACCTCAAGACCCATTCAATGACTCCCAACAGCAACAGCAAACTGTTTAGAATGTTAGAGGCAAAGGCCAATCTGTGTTCTGACTGGCTATGGAGGGGAGAGGAATAGCAAACTGTTTAGAATGTTGGAGGCGGGACTCAGGCAACACAGCCAGTAGATAGGGACAGCTTCAGAGTGACACATCATGGAGCCAACTGATTTAGGAGCATGTGGAGTGTTCAAAAAGTGCCACCCCACTTCACAATTATATATAAGGAGCAGGGGTCGTTTCGTAGAAAAAGAGCTAGGGGAACTCATTAGCATAACTCATTAGCATATGCCACACCCTCTGACATCACCGGAAGTGTGTCATAAGGCCACACCCCCTGACATCACCGGAAGTGTGTCATAAGACCACACACACCACCCCCAATGGTCATCACCGGAAGTGTGTCATAAGGCCACACACCCCGCCCCCAACGGTCCCGGCCGCTGCCGTCGGCCTTGCAGCTCCACTGCCGGGTCCCATGAGGGGCCCGGCGGTGGACCTGCAAGGCCGGCGGGAGTGCAAGGAAGCCCCGCGGGGGCCCTCCCTGGCCCCAGGCAGGCAGGGGTGGGGAGAGGCAGGGAGGAAGCAACTTACCCTCCCTCTTCTCCTGCCTCCTCCTGGCTGAATGAGGGCCGGAAGCGGGGTGACCGGAAGCAGGGGGCGGGGCTTCGTCATGTGCCCCGCCCCCATACCTCACCTGGGGGAACTGCAATCCCCCGCGATCCCCCCCGAAATGACTTCTGATAAGGAGAGGTATAATATAAGCAATAATTATCCCCATTGATTAAAACGCAGTAAGAAAGATAGATAGATAGAAAGACAGACAGACGTACAGGGTACAGAAAACAAAAAAAGAGGGGGGTATTACTTCAAGCTACATTTTAGGCATTCTACCAGTTTTAAAAATGGATGTAAATAAGGATGATAGTATGGGGCTGTCAAAAGTCCTCAACCAAGACCAGGCTAAACACTTTTGGGTGGAAGGGCTGCAAGAAAACAAAATTACAAAACCCTTGCATGAGGCTGCCCTCACACTAGTCAGGTAGGCTACCACCAGCCCTTTTCTTTACACCGCCATTTTCTTTACAGGGACCGTGCCACTTCACATTAAATTTTATTAGCCCAGGGAAAACATTTCTCCTGATGACACAAAGTGGCTTACAACACATTCTCCCCTTCTTCCTTTTATCCCCACAGCAAATTATAGTTTTCAGAGTTTTTGGTAAACCACAGTTCACTGCTTTATCTGAACTGGCAGCAGTGTTCCCTCTAAGCTGAGTTAGTGTGAACCAGCTCACAGTTTTTTAGCCTTCGGCTCACACATTTTTGTCTTAGCTGAGGAAGGAGGGCTCCAGAGCAAACTATTTTTGCAGTGGCCAAATCACCTGCTCACAACTTTAATGCCAGTAGCTCACAAAGTAGAATTTGTGCTCACAGGACTCCACAGCTTAGAGGGAACATTGACTGGCAGTCTCCAACTGGCCTGTATTATGCCTGCAAAGGGAGAAATCACACTATTGAGTTAAAGGCTTTTTAAAGCCCTGAATCAAGCCACTGCTAGGGAGGCCATCCTCCAAGTGGGACCTGGAGTGCCTGGGGAACTACAGCCCATCTCCAGACTACAGACATCAGTTCTCCTGGAGAAAATGGAGCTGGCAAACCTACACCCCTCCCTACCTGCCAGTGGCCAGGAAAGACCTGGCAACCCTTGCCACAGCCCTTCTCGAACCTTATGAAACATAGTCAACATTTATATCACCCAGCAAGGAAACTGTATTAATGATTCTGAGGCAGGGACTCCATTCACATAGAAAATATATTCGTAAACAAGAACTTCTTCTGCAAGACAACATATAACGCACAGGCCCTGCTATACTGTGTGGGTACCCTCTAACAATGAAATCTGTGTAATGTTTGGTTATTTAAAAATAATCCTGACATGTTCATATCTAATGGGCATTAGTAGCAAGTTTAAAAGTGTACAAAAGGAAAGCAAAACTTGTTGGAAGCTTTCGCCAAAACAGTGTTCCCTCTAAGCTGAGTAAGTGTGAGCTAGCTCACAGTTTTTTAGCCTCCGGCTCACACATTTTCATCTTGGCTCAGGAAGGATGGCTCCGGAGCAAACTGATTTACTCAGTAGCCAAATCGCTCGCTCACAACTTTAATGCCGGCAGCTCACAAAGTAGAATTGCTGCTCACAAGACTCCACAGCTTAGAGGGAGCATTAGTCTTGATGTCTTTATTCCTCATGCTGTAGATTATTGGGCTCCTTTCCATCACTGGAGGTACAGCTAACAGGGTTACACTGTACAAAACTGTTTATAAAATTACTTGGATAAATGATTAGGACTATAGGTCCAGGTGGTCAGCCGTGTTGGTCTGAAGCAGTAGAACAAATTTAGAGTCCAGTGGCACCTTTAAGGTCAACAAAGGCTTATTCAAGATATGAGCTTTTGTGTGCATGCACACTTTTTCAAATATATTGGAATGGTAGGTAAGGTTCAAACTTATAGACAGGAATTCAACAGCAAATTGACATGTAACATGATGTTTAAGATATGCAAAGGTGCGTTTATCCTGCTTTTTATAGCTCACTGTTAAGTAGGACCCTATTATGTAATTTTTGCACTGCTTAATGTGTTTTGTTGATACCTCTGGTATGCTTCAGTTCTACTTTTTAGATTTATTTATTTTTTAAAATACTGTTAAGTATTCTGTGCTCTGTAGCTTGCATGGCTGAATTAAGTTAACCTTCTCTTGAGGCAAGGGCCTGCTTCCAAGCATTCAGGTTATTTATCAGGGTATACTCAAGTTGCAAGGTCTATTTGGCATGCTTAAAAGAGTATTCTTATAACTTACCTGATAACAAGAAACTATTAGCTGTCAGTGTTACTCTAAGCACTATTCAGAAATTCGTAGAAAAGGAGCATTTGCTGTGGTGATTAAAAGAGTATTCTTATAACTTACCTGATAACAAGAAACTATTAGCTGTCAGTGTTACTCTAAGCACTATTCAGAAATCAGCTTTCATGCAACATTTGCTGTGGTGAGAAATCACATAACATTGAGTATCAAAGCCTGCTTTTAGAATGCATCACACTTGTTGGTCTGTGGGCTTTTTGTAATTCTTTCTCTGAAATCTTGTCCCTCTTATAATTATCTGTTGACCTCTCCAAGTGTTTAAAGAGCTTTTGTACTGGAGAGATTAAATCCCCACTGTTCTTTTGCCTCCTTCCCAGTTCGTAGTCAGGGTAGGGTTGCCAACCTCCGAGGGGTCGCAGGAAATCTTCTGCTATTAAAACTGGTCTCCAGGTGACAGAGATCAGTTCTCCTGGAGAAAATGGCCATTTTGCATGGTGGACTCTATGGTATTATACCCCATTAAAGCCACTTCCCTCCCCAAACCCCACCCTCCTCAGGCTCCACCCCCAAAATATCCATGTATTTCCCAACCTGGAGCTGGCTACCCTACTTGAGGGCACTACTGGATCAGGAGGCAGTGCCAGTGCCTACAAAGCGTCTCCATCGGGGTGGCCCTGAAGAACACACATCACTGGAAAGGTCTACCAAGGCAGGCATTGGGGGCCAGTTTTTTTCATCCTCTGAGGAGGACTCATCTTCCCATAAGAAGAGGAAGAAGAAGAGATTGGATTTATACCCCGCCATTCACTACCCAAATGTGTCTCAGAGTGGCTTACAAACTCCTTTCCCTTCCTCTCCCCACAACAGATACCCTGTGAGGTAGGTGGGGCTGAGAGAGCTCTGACAGAAATGACTCTTTTTCAAGATCACCTCTTATCAGGTCATCCAGCAGGTGTAAGTGGAGGAGTGGGGAATCAAACCTGGTTCTCTCAGATTAGAGTCCGCGCACTTAACCACTACACCAAACTGGCTCTGGGGTAGTACATGGTACTGCCACCACTTCAAAGTTTACCTCAAAAGTGACATTGTCATGCCCATAATGTCACTGTATTTTCCCCACTTGCCCCAGGATGGAGTGAGCTTCAGGTAGGGTATCCACCTGAATGGGAGCTTCAGGTGACATATCTCACTCCCTCACTGGGTATTTGGCAGCCATAGTTGGATCCTAAAAGCTTCTTTTTTTGGTGGAGAAAGTGGGGAGAAAGGCTCTTTTTGACCATTAAAACAGATTATGCTGAAGTTAATGGGATGTACATGAATATGTACAATAGGGGTTACAGAAAGGAACTCAATTGAGATTGAGTGGAAAAACTAGTATGACACAATTCAGTATGTATAGGTATTTTTTTGCCCTGACCTGGATACCCCAGGCTAGCTAATCTCATTAGATCTCAGAAGCTAAGTAGGCTCAACCACGGTTATTATATGGATAGGAGACCACCAAGGAAGCCCAGGGTCACAATACATAGGCAAGCAATGGCAAACCAACTCTGAACATCTTTTGCCTTGAAAACCTCACAGGGTTGCCAAAAGACAGCTGTGATTTGATGGCAAAAACAGCCTCAGATGTAAAGGTGATAGTGGTCTTGAAAATCTGAATATAAATCTGAATATAATGTCACATAATGTGTGTGTATGCATGTGCACCAGTGTTTTGTTCATACATATCCCTTTTTGGTGCAAGGAAGATTGTGCCAATCAGGCAAACACACAGTGTATGAACCTTAAGCATTATATTATGTTCTTGGTGAAAAAGATGATGCATAATTAATTTTTATTACCAACTCAGTGCCATTTACAATCAGTAATAACTTATCTTGGGACTACTGTTACTGAACTCTGCTGGGCTTTGTGTAGATCATTCCTAAGAACTTGTGTAGAACAGACATATATAAAACCTCTTTCCCATAAGACACACATTTACTAAGAACCAACATAGCTCATTATTACAGAGTATGTGGGTGGGCAAGAAAATATTAGGATTTGCTCACTATTTTTTAAAAAAGAAGTCAAAGAAGAATGGGAAAAAGTCTTGCAATGAAAGGTAAAGTCCATCCATCTCTCTTGCTTTGCTTATCATTTGCTCTATCTACTACAGCAAGCATGTTCTCTGAATGTTCTGCAATATATCAGACAAGATATAATGTAGTAGTATTAGTTTAGTGTGATTAAAATGCAGAATTTTCTGCCAGAGGATGTATTGATGGCCACAGGAACCAACAGCTTTAAAGGGGGGCCAGATAGATTCATGGAAGACAAGTCTATCTATGGCTACTAACCATGGTAACTAAGGGGATCCTCCATGTTCAGAGGCACTAAACGTCTGAATCCCAGAGCCAGGAGGCAACATCAGGGGACTGTCTCAGCCTCTGTACCTCGCTGCTGAATCTCCAGAGGAACTGGCTGGTTGATGTGTGAGACAGGATGCTGGAGTAGATACGCCGCTGGTCTGATCCAGGAGGGCTTTTCATATACTCTTATGTTCATCCTATCTTAAGACCACAGTTTTGGGATAATCATAGAAATCTACTATATATGGGGATGAAATTAGCAAACTTATAGTATCTTTTGGGTTATCCCCGAGTGAATTCATGCATGCATTTTACATTCTGCAACCGCTGTTTTTTGTCTGTATATGGCTCTTCACTATGCAAACATGTTTCCATGTATTACTATAAAAATATGCTGCATGTATCACACCAGTGAACAAAATCCCTCAGCTTTGTTGTTGACATGCTATGGTAACATGTTGTAATGTCAGTTCAGTGTGCATCCCTTTGTATGGTAGAAGCACTACAGATATAGAAGGGAAAAAAGTAACTGAATATAAAGTTGAAACAGATGTTTTTAATGTGTCTGCATCTCTTCCATCTTTGCATTCCACAGACACACAAGCCCACACTTACACACAGACATTTTGTTATTTCCTGCAGAAATATTTAAAAGGAAATTAACCCCCCCCCCAAAGCAACCACCTTCTCTCCTGCTCGCACAGAATCTTTATTCTCAATCAGTCCTCGGCAAATCAGCTGTAGAGACAAGGCACTAAAGACTGCATCATTCTAGATATTCACAATGTTATTAGAATCCCAATACTGATCTGTCAAGCAACAAAGAGTAAGAGTAACAGTAGTAATGTTCTTAGCCAGTCTCTCCCTTTCAACGAATTTTAGGGAGGCATACATGCCTTATGTAATTCACTTTCTCCTCACAACATCTTTGGGGTGAGTGGCCCATGCTCAGCCGAAGAGCAGGGAGCTGAATCATGACTTCACCAGTGCTAGCTGTATAATCTACCTACTTCTTCTCAATGAATTCATGAAAAAGGTGAGATGAAGGAAGGGGGAAAGTTGGTTTTTTTAATCCCTGGTTACAGTTCAGATCGCATCCTTTGCTCTACTCCAGCTCATTTTGTAGAGTGCTTTGCCAATCGCAGTTGATTTGATGCGTAAAATGCTAGATCTAGAGCAAGAGTTCTGAGGACTACATTTTAAAGGAAAGAGAATGTCAATGGTCTAGAAGGATTTTAGAGTGTGGTTGTAGAATCATTGTCAGCTAGAGCTGCTGCATCATTCTATCTATGTTATCTCAGAAGTTCTATAGATGATAATCAGCTTTAGGAAGCAGACAAGAAACCCAATTATCTTCATGGTCTTTTTTCTGTCATTCTCCTAATGTCTGTTTTTCTCCCACACAGAGAACAAGCCAGCTACCCAAGACACAACGTCCAACCAAAGCGCTGTATCTCACTTTCTGCTTCTGGGATTCTCTGACATCAGAGAGTTGCAAATGTTAAGCTTTGGGTTGTTCCTTGTAATTTACATGGCCTCCCTTATTGCAAACATTCTTGTTTTCACAGTTATAGCCACTGGCCACCATATTCATACTCCAATGTACTTTTTCCTAATGAACTTATCAATCATTGACATTGGTTCCATATCTATCACTCTTCCCAAAGCCATGGCCAATTCCTTCCTAAACACTAGGCTAATTTCATATTATGAATGTGCTGCACAAGTATTTTTCCTTTTCTTCTTCTTGTCCTCAGAGTGGATCCTTCTAACAATCATGGCATATGATCGCTACGCTGCTATCTGTGATCCCCTGAACTATGGACGAGTAATGAACAGGAGGTTTTGTTTTCAAATGGCAATGAGTGCCTGGATTGGAGGACTTTTGTATGGAATTGTTAATGTGACTAGCACATTCCTAATCACTTTTTGCTCCAGGGTAATCAATCAGTTCTTTTGTGAAGTTCCTCACCTGCTCAGACTCTCCTGTTCTAATCTTTACCTCATTGAAATTGGGGTTCTTATCGTAGCTTCATGTATCTGTACATGTTGTTTGGGTTTCATAGCTGCATCTTATGTTTATATTTTCCGAACAGTACTAGGAATTACTTCTGTGGAGGGAAATTCAACATGCATCCCTCACTTGATAGTTGTTTCTCTATTTCTCACTGTCGGTATGATTGCCCATCTAAAGCCAGCTTCCAGCTCCCCCTCTAACTGGGATCTTGCTCTTTCTTTAATGTATACCGTGGTACCACCGACACTGAATCCAATAATTTATACAATCAGAAACAAGGAGATCAAAGCAGAAATTTCCAAAGTCATCTATTGGGCAGTTCATGTCAACAGAAAAATGGCAGTTTTTTAGCCTTAACATGTAGTTTTTCTGTTCATGATTTTCAGAATGTTCATTAGTGAGGGAATTTTCACACAAATCTAAGGATTGCAACACATGGACCTAGATCCAGGTGGTCAGCCATGCTGGTCTGAATCAGTAGAACAAATTTAGAGTCTAGTGGCACCTTTAAGACCAACAAAGGTTTATTCAAGGTATGAGCTTTTGTGTACATGTACACTTTTTCAAATGCATTGGAATGTTAGATAAGGTCCAAATTTATAGACAAGGATTGAATAGCAGATTAATATGTAACATGGTGATGTTTAAGATATGCAAAGTCAGAACTAAATAACAAGCTAACACATGAACAGTTTGGTTATGAAAGAAAACTGATTAAAATAGTTGATCAAATATGCTTTGTGTTTCTGTTTGGAATTGTACTAGACACAGACAGATAGACAGACAGACAGATAGGTAGATATGCCCTGACCTAGACACCTCAGGTTAGCCTAATCACATCAGGTATAGGAAGACAGACAGGGTCAGACCTAGTTAGTATTTGGATGGGATCCACCAAGGAAATCCAGGTTTACTACACACAGGCAGGCAATAACCACTCATGAACATGAAAACCCTACAAGTCCCCTGCTTCTGCTCATTATAATACTGATGTAATTATTATTGTACTGCTTTGAATTGCTGGTCCCCCTTGTATATATTTGTATAATTCCTTGGAGCAGCCAGTGAGGGATGGGAAGTACACTTACCAGGAGCAGGGAGGAACACCAGAAATTAACATGACAGGCCTACGTGATCCAGAAGTGATGTAGACATGTTGGGGGGCAATGCTCTTTTTAAAATCTCTATGGTAGAATTAGCTTTTAGCACAGAGTTTTAACTAAACAACAGAGCATCCCCCCATGTCCCCAACATGCCCATGTCACTTCTGGGTCATGTAGGCACATTGGATTGATTTCTGGTGCTCTTCCCTTTTGGGGAGATAATCCCCCCCCCCACTAGCCACCTGGCCAATGGTAGAGAGATCCCAACATCTTTGCCTGGAGCAAGGAGACTTCCCCACCACTACTGTTGCCAGCATCCTCAGCCCTGAACCTGGGGCGGTCTTTCCTGAGAGAGAGACACCCCAAAACTACCTCTCAGCCTCCACAAGTAGTGCCCTATGAAGCCAGGCTTGGCTTAAACAGTGGCTTTTGCTGGGAGGCTAGGAGAACCACACCTTGGATGAGAAAACTCAGGCCAAAGAGAATTCTCCAGGTTGGCTATACTGCCAAACACTCTGCAAGCAAGCAACCCCCACATCTATCCTGTCAACTTAATCCAAAAAGGACTAGAATGGGCAAGTCTCTGCCCTTGCCTCAGGCATCTTCTATGGACCAAATGGCTCGTCTTTTGTCTGTGAAATGTACAGGCAGGCAGAGACAAAGAGCCTCTGGTCTGTGCTATAGTCATGAATGAAGTATGCTGTATCATGATTCTGTCCCAAATCCTTTCATACCCTGGAACTCAGAAAGCACCTCTTGGTAATCCTTATGTTTCTACACCTATCTGTTTGTCAAAGATTTTTCTAAGATATCTGCATTCTTACACCTATGCCAGATCTATCAAGGTAAAGATTAACTTTCCATGGCTAGTGAATGGTCACCCATTCAGGATCATCGTGCCACACATTAAGAAACATCACTTCTTTTGGCTTAGTGGTTAAGTGCACGGACTCTAATCTGGGAGAACCAGGTTTAATTCGCCACTTCTCCACTTGCACCTGCTGGATGACCTTGGGCAAGCCATAGTTCTGGCACAGCTGTTCTTGAAAAAGAGCAGTTTCTGTCAGAGCTTTCTTAGCCCCACCTACCTCACAGGGTGTCTGTTGTGGGGACGGGAAGGAAAAGGAGTTTGTAAACCGCTCTGAGACTCCTTTGGATAATGAAGGGCGTGGTATAAATCCAATCTCCTCCTCCTCCTCCTCCTTATCCCCCTACTCCTCATCCTCTTCTCTTCTTCTTCTTTTGTCTGGCACCAGGGAAATGCCAGACCACTCTATTGTTTCACAATGGACACCCCCAGTACAGTCATCTAACAACTGGCTTCTATTGTTAAAGCCAGACTCTGCCCCTCTGAAAGCTCATTGGTCACATCTAGGCCTTGCCCATCCTGATGCCACACACCCATGGGAATCATCATTGACCCAGGTGATCTATTGTTCTCACCTGAAACCAGCCACCAAGACCTTCCATTGGTCTGCATTGTTTTCCAATCTCTATAACCGCTCAAGCACATGGCCTCAGACCATGTGCCTCTGCCCTGATGCCAACTGGCAGTCCACCCCTAAACCCCTGGATTTAGGCCATAAACTTATATCCATGGACCCCTGCACGCCTGAACTGGTTGTATCACCCCATAACTGACCCCTATATTCGCTATCAATCACCTCTTCTTTATTAGTTCTGTATTGTTTGTTCTTTTGAATGTTTAGTGTGCTTGTAATTAGGGAACTACTTCAATAAAACCTATTTAATTTACTCTTCAAATCTGGAGTCTTCCTGCTGTGTCAGACCTCAGTATACAAGTGGTGTGTGATTCCTATACCCCTCCCGCTTATCCTGCCACATAGCTAAATTCCCCAGACAACAAGGCAGGCCATTGGTGGTAACACTGTCACCATAAATCTAGTGGAAGGCTCCTTGCTCCTGCAAGATGGTCTGTCCATTGAGTCAGCAAAGGTTTTCATTCAAACATTGCAGTGAAATTCCTTCAGATGCTCCATAACAGTTTCTTTCAATGGTCTAATTTGTGGGGATTTCTAAGGTTTCACATTATGTATAAATCAGAATGTTTCTTTCTTTTTGTCCACTGGAACTCATTGTTTAAAGAGAACACTTATGATTATGTTGTGATGTTAATTCAATGGCTCTTTACAGTAGACATGTAGTATAAAAATAAAATTAATTGACACATCACAACCGTTATTCTTGATTGCTGATACTGCAACCTGAAGTTTGCATTCTTATGCACTGTCTTGTCGGTCCTTCATATGCCCCAGTCTTTAATTCTGGTTCCTGTTCATAGGCATGGGCCTTGCATTCAGAGATGAACAGATGGAAAATCCCAGACAATGATCCTTTAAACAAAACTCTCCATTATGTACCCTGCCCTCCTCACAATCATAGTGGCTTATATCCTACAAGCTTTCCCACTTGTAAAGCCATCCAAATGGCTATGCAATGATCCTTGGGATGTGTGTTCATAGAAGCCACATGGGTTAGGATTGCACTGAGAAGAGGAACTGGGTGAATTCAAGCAGAAAAACTGATTGGACCCAGCTGTAGGTAGATTTTTACATGATAGCTCAAATATAAAAATTATACTGTTCTTGAAAAATCCCCAGAAGAAATATTGGGTGAAATGGATGGAGTTTTGTACACAGTCCACTGCCACTTTTAGGGAATACCAGTGACCACTGATCTTTATAATCAGAAATGTTGCTATTCTAAAAAGAAACAGTATTTTAATGGAGACATCATAAGTTACATTTCTGGTTGTAGATGGTCATCCATGCTTTGAATTGGAGGCTCACCCCCACAGGCACATAATTCAGTGATATTTTTTTTTTAATCAGGAAGTCATTGCAGTCTTCAGATAGGAATAACGTCTCTTGGGACCTCTGCTACTGATTTCTTCTGGGACATGTGGTGAACATCCCCAAGAACAGTGCAGAACAAATATATATATAAAACTCCATTCTCACAAAGTATACATTTACTGTGATTTCAAAGAAAAAAGAAGATGTGGATGGACATGAAATCCACTGTCAGCTTTTGGGTATACCTTTGTGAAAAGAAGACGAGAAAGACTGAAAGTGCCTCCATGAAAGGTAAAACTCTGTCACTTATCTCCTTATCTACCCTTTTCCATTGTCATCCAATATCTATCTTCTCTGAAAAGTCTAGTGTATGAAATTGCAAGGTGATAAAGACAATGTCTACTACGCTTCTCTCAGGGTAAGCATCCTTCCTTCTTATCTACCCTTTAAGCCTAATTTATAAAGTTCTTGTGATCATTACTAAAGTCATGCATGGAAACAGTTGGAACATGTGAAATATGCTTCCTAAATGCTGAAAAGTAGCCATGAAGGAGAAATGCTGTTTGGACTGTCTGAGTGAGGCTTCATGCCTGCCTTTAGCATCATGTAGTCAACTGGGCAGAATCCTGCCCAATTCTTCTGCTTCCTACGGCCTCTGAGCCATGTGGCATTTGTCATGTGCCATGATCCCCATCATAGTGTTTTTGGGTGGTCAAATAAGACCTCTGCTCCCCTTTTCACAAGTGGAAAAGCTGATGGGATCCAACCACCATTTTATCTCTCAGTATTTTATTCCACACTGTGCAAACCATTATGTTACCATGGTATTTCCATAGAAACAGTCTTTCATTTTCTGCACCAGTGACCATGGTTCCCCAGCTTTTCTGTTAACATGGTATGAAGAATTGTGTTTGGCAACATGTGGTAACCTCACTTGTGTGCATCCCTCAGTGTGATGGAGACATTATGGAGACATAATACTTGAATGTATGCAAAAAAACCAATACTTATATGTATCCCTATCATTTCCCTCATTCCTTACTGACATACTCTTATATATGTCCACGCAGTTGGCGTGGCTTTCCCACTGTTTATTAGCAGACTATTCTCCAGTCCTCACAAATATACATTCTGTTTTCACAGAGTGATTTATATCAATCAGCCATTTCATTTTCAGCAACTCACTTTCAAAGACAAGGAAGTGAAGAGTGTGTCAAGGCAGATACCTGCATGTGTTGTATTCAAACCCCAATACTAATTTTATAAGCAGGTAATATTTTAAGTAAGAGAAAGCACTTTTGATCCCGGATGGATATTAGAGACCTTTATTGCTTTAACAATTTGTATTAGTTAATCAGTGAGTAAGTCCATTGATTTTGAGCCCACATATGAATAGCATGTCTGGTTTCCAGATAGCCTTATTGATCTCAATCTGCTTTAACCTTCGGAAGCAAACAAAACTGCAGTACCTTGTCAGTGGGTTAGATCCAGGTAACACAGAAATAAAGGAGGCACTTTCTTTGCCTGTCTATAGTCCTTTTACGGAATCCTGTAAACATAAAAAACCAATACTTTCTCATTATGTCCAAACTGGATAAAATGACAAACTGTGATTTCTTGGGAAACATGAAAAAGCTGTTCTCCAGTGCAAGCAATAGTACACAAGAACAAAGGACCACAAACAATTATCATATGTATTCTGATATCAGATTTGCCAACAGAAAAATGGTCGCCTTCAGCCCCATGTATTTCTCTCTGTTTGTGAACAACCTTTTTCTTTTTGCTCCCTTTCTGCCTTTTAGTTAAAATGAAATGATACCAAGCACAATTCACTTCATTTTAATGTACCACTCTGAAAGCTCAGAGAAATTTGACGTTGGCTGGACTGGGGGAAATCCCTTTACTAGTTTATCAGTAAAAACATTTTTCAGGAGAGAAAAACACTCTGGACAGTTTCATGTAAATCACACACCCATGTACACATAGGGTAGGACAATGGCTTCCATCTTTTACCGTGGCTTTGCAACCACACTGAAAGGTTGTCATTGTTTGTCATATACAAGAGAAATTGCCACAATATTCCAGTAATCAGTTTCTATCACTTATGGTCTCTCAATGCTTCAAGAGGTTTCCAGAGCACTAAAATATACAGAGAACTCCATTCTAGAATATCTATGCATATCATAGCTATTTGCAAGTTTCAAAAAGTATAAACATAACTGGGATAACAATTAATGTGTTGGATCCAGCCACCTTTTTTGTTGGGGAGAAAGGATGGTGGGGTCCACTTTGACCATCCAAAAAGGTATGGTGGGGATCATGGGATCTTCATGTACAAAATCTATATGGAACCCAGACTATAGTAAAGAGGAGAATTGGGTGAAACTGAGGGGGGAAAGGCTGGATCCAACCCAGTGAGACAATTCCCTTCATTAATAAAATCTGATTCAAGCTTTCATCTTTGCCTCCACAGCAAACCAGGAAAAGTCCGTGAATGAGATACGAGTTGGAGTTTTGCATCCTGCAAGGAACAAGGAACATTAGATGGTTCAGAGAGTCTGTTGTTGAACTGGTGCTGCTTTGGTGACACGCACAGTGTGAGTGCTTGCCTGCTTCCACTTTATCATCATTTCAGCTGTGTCCCTGGACCAGCAGCTACATACTCCCATGTACTTTTTCTTGGTGAATTTATCTGTCATTGATCTGGGAGCCATATCTGTCACCATCCCAAATGCCATGATCAATTCCCTCTTGAATACCTGGGAAATTTCATATTCTGGATGTGTAGCACAAGTGTATTTCTTGTTCTTTTTCTTGGCATCTGACTTTTTCCTCCTCACAGGCATGGCCTATGATAGATATGTTGCCATCTGTGACCCACTACACTATGAGACAGTCATAGATAGAAAAGTCTGTATCAAGATTGCAGCTAGCGCATGGGTTGCTGGTCTTCTTTACTCAGGTTTACACACCAGTAGCACTTTTGCCATTGCATTCTGCTCCAATGTCATCAACCAGTTCTTCTGTGAGATCCCACAGCTACTGAAAGTATCTTGTGACAATTTGTACCTCATTGAATTTGGAGTGGTTGTTTTCAGTGCATTTATAGCCTTCTCCTGTTTTGGTGTCATAATTGTTTCATACGTGCATATTTTCAGGTCAGTGCTCAGAATCCCCACCACACAGGGAAGGAACAAAGCTTTTTCAACATGTGTACCCCACCTTATAGTGGTCTCCTTGTTTAGCAGCACTGGAAGCTTTGCCTACCTGAAGCCCAACTCACAATCCCCTTCAGATCTGGACCTGGTGGTTGCTGTACTATATTCTGTGGTACCTCCACTGATGAATCCAATCATCTATACAATGAGGAACAGGGCCATCAAAGCTGCTCTATGGAAAATGTTGCAGTGTGGCATTTTTTCAGGAAGAAAAGCAAGGTTTCCCCCTTATCAATCTAGTTCCCAGGAGTAATTTCTCAAAGAAAAAATAATAATTTTCATAGCCAAAAGTTCACTGAGAAAGGTAGAGAGCGTACATCCACCAGCTTCTACAGCAGGACAGAAGACACACTAGGCTAGGGCTGCTTTGAAGGCCCGATTTCCGCCGCGGCAGAATCGGGCCCCGGGGGGAACTCCGCCCCCCAAGGCTGCGTCACCAGAGGTGATGCAGCCACGTTGCTCACGTTGGGGGCGTGGCCCAGATCATCCATATGGTTTCCCCCCAACGATCTGGGCCACGCCCCCAACTTGAGTGACGTCGCACGTAACTTCCGTCGATGTGCGGGCGGCGCACGCGCTTGACTTGGCAACCCTACATTAGGCTCTGCAGCAGAACAGGAGAAAGGAAGGCCACACTTCTCAGACACACAAGCGAAGACAGCAGATGACAGAGAAGAAGAACTTGTTGCGGGTACTGTGAAAAAGATGAAAGGTCGCCTTCCTCACTCCTGTTCTGTGGCAAAGCCTAGCAGGTCTTCTGTCCTGCTGTAGAGGTTTGTTGATGTCTCCTCCCTTCCTCTGGCAAGAGAAGAAGAGAGATTGTTTAAGGCTGCTGGGAGAAGGAAGTGGGGGGCAGGGCTTCAGCAAGTGGGCAAGTGAAGCAGAGTGCCCTGAGGCTGGCAAGGGCCTTTCTCCTCTGTGCTCTTCCTCTGGAAGGCAGGTGCTCAGACCTAAGGCAAAAAATAAATAAATAAAGGCTATGCTTACTCCACCTCCTCTGTTCCATCCAACTAATTGCTTTTACTCCTACCATACTGGGTTGTTGTGAGGATAAAATGTGTAAAGAGCTACTTTGGGTTCCCATTAAGGAGCAACCCGAGATTAAAATGAAGGAGAGAGCCAGTGTGGTGTGGTTAGAGTGTTGGACTAGGATCTGGGAGGCCCAGATTTGAATCCTCATTCTGCCATGAAGCTTGTTGGGTGACCATGGACCAGTCACACACTTTCAGCCAAATCTACCATACAGAGATGTGAGAATAAAGTAAAGAAGGGGAGAGGTTTGTAAGTTACACTGGATCCCATGTGGGAGAGAAGTGGGGTATAAATGAAGTGAATAAATAGTAAATAAATAAAGAAATGAATATTTAAGCTATTAAGACATATAAATCAATGCAGTTCCCCCCCCCTCCATCTCTCACCTCCAACACTTCTGGAGTCAGAATGGTGTGTATGTGCTGGAGGAGTGGAGGCTCAGCGGAAAAGCCACTACTTCTGCCAAGACTGCTTTTCAAGACCAAGAATGCTCTCTGAATTAGGGTTACCAGCCTCCAGGTGGGGCCTGGAGATCTCCCACTTTTACAACTGATCTCCAGCTGACAGAGATCAGCACCCCTGGAGAAAATGGCTGCTTTGAAGGGTGGACTCTATGGCATCATACACTGCTGAGGCCCCTCCCGTCCCCAAACCCCACCCTCTCCTGGATCCACCTCCAATGTATCCAGGTATTTTCCAGTCCAGACCTGGCAACCGTACTCTGAAGTGATTTGGGGAACTACTACACTGATTTTGGAACAGTGACACACATGCACACACTGTGCAGTCATCCAGGAATGTCACCATGGTTGGGCTTACGTTTATGGGTTGGCAATTTAATTTAATTTAAATTCTTCATCATGCCTCTCCCTCACTCTTTTCCCCACTGTTTACAGCCCTCTTCATGTGTTACCTTGAACACATTGATCCTTCATCTACATCTGTTTTTTAAGCATAGTCAATTCACTTTCACTTAAATGACAATAGACTGAATATGCAGTTTCAATCACATGTTTGGCTGTCTGTGTTCAATGTGACACAAGAATTACTCAGCGCATGTATGATGGACCCTTGCTTCTTCTCTGTGAGGCAGGTTTTCCTGCCAAAATATTGTTCCCCTACTCTGACTGAGCAGCCTCTCAGCTTATTTGAACTACAGAATTATAACTTTCTGCATGTCCCACCCTGTGATAGAGAAGTTAGTTGGTTTTTGCCCAGGCCAGAGATTTTTTTTTATAACTCAATAGGAGCCCTCTTATAAATCCCTTTTTGAAATAGCACTTGTCTCAAAGTAAAGTTCAAACAGAAAGGTTGATTTTATTGAACAGGGACAGTTGACTTAGGAATAGGGCAGGGGACAAGAAAATGAGGTAAATTTGGTTGTTTATACAAATTATAATATTTTGAACAGGCAACAGAGTATAGTTGAAGCTTATATTCCTAGAGACTCAATTCTTAACTGTGAGAAGTTTGTTAGTTTTGGAGATTTTTTTCAGCAGCAATGTATCTTAATAAAGTTTCATAAAACTATTTTAGTTTCCTGGAAGTTAGTACTTTCTTCCTGTATTTAAATACTTCCCTTGTGGGCTTATAACTTTCCCTTTTATACTCTTGAGGAGTCTAAGACCATGTCCCTTTTCACACAAACCAGGGGTCCCTTCTAAGTTGAACTCCCTGAATAACTGGGTAAGAAATATCCTCCTCTTTCTAGGAGCAATAATCCTTTTCTGTTTGGTTAGACTGGCAGTTTTCAACCTCCTTTCCAGTCTTTTCTGTCAAACCTAAACCCCAGTTCTGGAGACTGTGAATAAACAGAATTTAACTAAGGTTGACACTTAGGCTTTAAGTTCTGTTTTCTGAAATTTTCCTCAAATGTGCTGGTACACAGTAAAGGCAAGGAGTTGTATCCCTTAACTTCCAAGTGAACTTGTCTGTTTCCCTCAGACTGATACACACACTCCTCCTGACTGGCAACCGTCAAGCCGAAGTCTATTAACACTCCAAATCACTGGAGGAAGAAATCAGAATTTCACCTCAAACTCTGTTTTACATAAGAAAATCTTCCCAGCCATCTCCCATTCCTGGAAACGCTATTCAGCCATTCACAGAAACCTCTAGCTAATCTATAAGAAGCACATCAACACTTTAGTTTACATTGGACATCAACTCTCATGCTAACTGTCAGATGTTTTCCAGGTCTTTGTCTATCCCGGGGAAGCCATTTTTGGTATCATTTTGAGGCACGAAGGTCAGACTGCCCCAGGACACATTTTTGCTATAAAAATAGCACTCAGATCTCAGTCTGTGTGTTTTCCTGGCTTTGAAGTGCACACCCAGTTTGCTGGACATCTTGCTCTTCTCCTGAACCTTGCTTCTTCTGGACAGGTAGCTAAAATCATCCCAGTTTCCTTTATTTCTTAATTAGTCTTGGTTGTGTGTAGTTTCTTGTATACTTTCTGTAAGCTAGTATTCTTGTTTCCTATCAAAGTAATCCATTTCTATTTTTACCTTGGACTGGTTATTTGTGTGTTCTCTAAGGGAAAGGTCCCTGTAAATCCTGGTAGCCCATCTTGCTAGTTATTTCCCTCTTGCAAGCTTTTGTCTCCTTCCATAATTCCCACCCTCTCAATCAAAACAGGATACTGCCAAGCTTATGCTGGTTTATGTAAGAAAAACTGCCAAGAAATCTCTTTCCTCAAGTTTTAAATAAATAACTAGCCCTTCCTGGCAACCCCCCACCCCACCCCAGTGGTTGAGGATGTCTTGTTTCAATGAAAAAGTGTGCATGCACATGAAAACTTTAATCTTGAATAAAACTTTGTTGGTCTTAAAGGTGCCACTGAACTCAAACTTTTTTCTGTCTAAATAACAGAGATGTTATTTGTTTATTGGTGACAAACTATCTATTGTTTATTTTTATACAGTTACCTCATTCCTGTTGCCTGTTCATCTCATAAGTCCTATACCTGTATTTCTACCTAACCATTTCCCCTCAAAGCAAAATAAAACAGTTTGTTATTTTTGAACTACCATCAGTGTTTTGTGGGCCATGATCAAACCAGGACAAAAAGAAGGATTTTAGTCTCTCCCCTCAGTTCCCTAGGCTACTGGGTAGGACAGCCAGAGGGAAAAAAGAAAAAGGAAAAAGGGGCTACTCAGCTAAAAAGAAGAAAATGGGAAAACCTATGAGGGAGGGAGAAATTGTCATACTGATAAAGGGAGGGGGAAATCAAACAGTTGAGCAAATGGCTTTTTTAAAATCCTGAATTAAGCCACTAGTAGGGATGCCAGCCTCCAAGTGGGACCTGGGGATCCACCAGAATTACAGCTCATCTTCAGACTAGAAACATCAGTTCCCCTGGAGGAAATGGATGCGTTGGAGGGTGAACTCCATGACATTGTACCCTGCTGAGGTCACTGTGCTGCTTAATGTGTTATGTTAATACTTATGCCATGCTTCAGTTTGGGGTGTGTTTTTTTAGATACTGTTATGTATTCCATGCTATGTAGCTGCCATGACTGAATCAGGTCTACCTTCTCTTGAGGCAAGGGCTTGGTTGCAAGCCCTCAGGCTATTTATCAGGATACAATCAAGTTGCAAGTTGGCACACTTTTTTTTTTGCTGGTAGTTATTTTTTTTAACTGCAATGAGATCAAATCAGTCAATCCCAAAAGAAATCAACCCTGACTTTTCCCTGGAAGGCCAGATACTGAAGCTGAAGCTGAAATACTTTGGCCACCAAATGAGAAGGGAGCACTCACTGGAGAAGACCCTGATGCTGGGAAAGATTGAAGGTCAAAGAAGAAGGGGACAGCAAAGGATGAGATGGTTATACAATGTTATCGAGGCAACAAACATGAAATTAAGCAAACTCCAGAGGACGACGGAGGGCCTGGCATGATGTGGTCCATGGGGTTGCGAAGAGTCAGACTCGACTGTGCAACTGAACAACAACAATTTTTTAATTCACAATTTATTCATTTCTGTAGTGAACAATAACACAGAATATTAATCTTATTTCTAACAATCTATTATGTCATTCACCCAAACTTATTTATCAATAGAAAGTGTTCTCAAACTAATCGATTAACTCCTGTTGTACCTAATTACTAACAAAGAATTACTTCCTATTCTGAATCCTATTATCCTAAGTTCTTTTCCTATGTCACATTAGTTACTATACATATATCTACAGTTTGGTGTAGTGGTTAAGTGTGCAGACTCTAATCTGGGAGAACCGGGTTTGATTCCCCACTCCTCCACTTGCTCCTGGCTGGATGACCTTGGGCAAGCCATCACTCTGGCACAGCTGTTCTTGAAAAAGAGCAGTTTCTGTCAAGAGTTCTCTCAGCCCCATCTACCTCACAGGGTGTCTGTTGTGGGGAGGGGAAGGAAAAGGAGTTTGTAAGCCGCTCTGAGACACCTTTGGGTAGTGAAGGGCGGGGTATAAATCCAATCTCCTCCTCCTCCTCTTCTTCTACATACTAACTTACATTGGACTTTCTTCAATTTGCTGTTTACTATTATGTACTTCCAATTCACTTTATTCTTCAGAAAAAGAAGCTTCACCTAAAAAAGAAAACCAAAAGGAGCTGCCTTCTCATTCCTGGGGCCAATAAGGTTGGCGGGAAGGATCTCAGCCTTCCCTCCTACTGTGAGAGGACTTGTGGGGGGGCATTCCCCCTCCCTCCTCATTACACCCACTGCTAAAGTTAAAATGGATGAATTAACTTCCAACCCCTTTATTCTATAAACCATATCAATTATATGCCATTGTGTAAGAGGTTCTATTTTGTTATTAACTAAATTACAAATCATAGTAAACATTCCATATTATTAAATAACACTTTTTGGCACACTTACAAGAAAATTCTTATTAGTCTATCTGGTTTAGGGCTGTTCACGAGAAACTTCTGGCTGTCAATGTTGCTCCAAACACTCTTCAGGAATGCAAAGTTTGTTGATCACCAAAGTTCTGCTTTTATAGTGTGCTGTACATGTTTGCAGCCCCAGCACCAAGGAAAGGGGTGAGGTGAGGTGGGGACCAAAGGCAAAGAGCCCCTCCATGACCAACTAAATACTAACCCTGTTTACACTTCAGTTGAAATAATACACATGCACACAAAGTGTTCAGAGAAATGTGGAATAAAATTGGCCACAACTTTATTGGTTACAGCAGTAGTATGCTTTGGCAGAGCTTGGGGTACCAGATCCAGTTCATCAGCTGACCTGCCTGCCAGTCAATGATCCACTGGAAACCTTGGGATGACAGGTCTCTGGATCCTACAAGGGTGGACACCCTGAGGTGGTCTCCCCTGCCACCTGAGCATGAGGGTAATCCCTGGCTGTGCCCCCAGACTGGACATTTATTTATTTATTTGTTTATTTATTTAACTTTAGACTTTATATCCCGCTCGAACCCTCTTTCTCAGGGGGTCTCTGAGCGGCTTACAAGTGGTGCTAGTCACACAATTTCTCCCTAACTAGGGCCACAGAGTCTGTAGGGGTGGGACTACCTACCAGCACCCCTGTGGTGGTTGGTGTGTTTGTTCTTGGTTCTTGGCATAACACTTGACCCTCACACCAAGTCTGCGTCACTGAGTCATCTTTAAGCCAAAGATCCAAATTGCACCCTGCTAAGATCCCACTGCAGTAAACCACACTCACACAGTTGTTGTGGTTAACTATATACAGTGATTTATTTCCAATATATACAGCTCTCTCCGTCAAAGTGCTCTGCAATATACTCATACAAATAGAAGGGATACAATGTACAGACCACATACACTTATATACACTTGACCAGCCAATCAGCTTACTGCTGAGTCACAGTGAGATAGCTCAGCTTAGCTCCAGTCAGAACCGGTTTGCTCTGGTTCTTCAGACTGTCAGACACCTGTCAAATAGATTGGCATGATCACACATACTGAAGACTTATACCTGTCAACAATAGTTGACCATGTCAAATGCTGCTGATCGGCTGAGTAACAACAGCAGAGCTGACCTGCCTCGATCCAGATGTCTGCAGAGATCATCCATGAGGAAAACCAATGCCATCTTCATCCCATGTCCAGGGTGGAGAGACGATTTCATTCCTACCCCACTACCAACATGTCTCAGGATGGGACGGAGGTTGGAAGGGGACCAAGCCTATCATATCTCCACCTCCTTCTTTTATAAAACCTAGTCCCATTGCTGTATCTCCCACGTCCCCTAATCACTGGGATCCTGGATTCTACGATGGTTAGTACAGTTCAGCCACATCCACATCCACCTTTTTACATTTACAGAACCCACTTTAAACTGCTTCCAATATATATTTCAGTACCCACTGGTCCTAATTTCTATACAACCTCCTAATCTGATGACATTTATTCCCTTCCTTCCCAACCACCACTAAACACAATTCTGACTCTATTAATATAACTTCATTTAAAATATTATATATGAATGACTCCAACCTAAGCAAGTTAATAGGGATAAATTTAATCCAACTCCTAATAGACAATTCAATTTAGAGGGCAGGGATAAAACTAATCCACATCAGCATCAATAGATATCAACAAAACACTCATAACCAGGATTGCTGTAAAAGAGCTCATACAATATTTTTGATTCCATGTCTGTACAGTTCTTTAAAGACTCTTCTATTCTTCCGGGCTGTCTCAGTTCACTGCCATGCCCCAACTGCTCGCTTGATGTCAGTTTCAGTCTCGGGCTTCCCAGGCATCTGGTAGTCTCGAAATTCCAACTAAGGTAAATGGAACCCTCTGTAAGGGCTCTGGAGATTTCCAGCAACTCCAAGCGCTGAAGGCACAGGGCTCCAATGGACTGTCCAGGAACTCCATGATCTCCACAATCTCCAGTGAGCCCTGTGAGATCTATGCATCACAGAGATTTTACTGGATGAAAGGAAAGGATTTCCCTGTCGTCCTTCCCAACTGCACACTGCCACGCTTCCCCCCCGCGGTTTCCTGCTCGTGTGACCGGGGCCAAAATTAGGTATTTTTTAAAATTAGATATGATTTTGTTTTTGTTAGATATGTTTTATTAGATATGTTTTTATTGTTTTATAAATTTACAGATACTAATACTATCAGGAAAACAAACAAACGCAGAAACAAGACAAAGTATATCAGTTCCATACGTTCAAACTTAAATTCAGCTTTTCTTGTCAGAAATCAATATATATTAGCTTCCTATGTTTGTTTACAATGAAACGGTGCAAGAATCTGTGATGCTTACAATATGTGTTGCCCACCCTGTTTTGAGCTAGTCTAGAGGAATGCAAAATGAGCAAAACACAGGGAAATAGGGAATAACACTTTTGACTGGTGGGGTGGTGATCTTTGACACAGACAGAATTATTGGCTTGGATTTGTGATGCAAGATGCCTCCGGCTGGAGATAGGAGACCTTCTGGGATCATAGCGGGAGGGTGATCTCAATGTCCTCCAGTTCCTAATTGCAGTTAGCTGTTTCAAATCATGTTTATTCCAAGTGGGAACCCTAACTCCAAGTATCATATTTTCAGTCCTCACAGTTGAGTGCTGGAAGAATGGGAAAGTGAAAAAGTCCTCTAAGGCCTAATCTGCATCTAGAATTCGATATGTTTTTATTGTTTTATAAATTTACAGATACTAATACTATCAGGAAAACAAACAAACGCAGAAACAAGACAAAGTATATCAGTTCCATACGTTCAAACTTAAATTCAGCTTTTCTTGTCAGAAATCAATATATATTAGCTTCCTATGTTTGTTTACAATGAAACGGTGCAAGAATCTGTGATGTTTACAATATGTGTTGCCCACCCTGTTTTGAGCTAGTCTAGAGGAATGCAAAATGAGCAAAACACAGGGAAATAGGGAATAACACTTTTGACTGGTGGGGTGGTGATCTTTGACACAGACAGAATTATTGGCTTGGACTTGTGATGCAAGATGCCTCCGGCTAGAGATAGGAGACCTTCCGGGATCATAGCTGGAGGGTGATCTCAATGTCTTCCACCTTCTAATTGCAGTTAGCTGTTTCAAATCATGTTTGTTCCAAGTGGGAACCCTAACTCTGTCACATTTTCCATCCTCACAGTTGAGTGCTGGAAGAATGGGAAAGTGAAAAGGTCATCTAAGGCCCAATCTGCATTTAGCATTTGCTCAGTTGTTTTACCAAACCCACACTGGAACAGAAAAAGATGCCCTTCAAAACCACATTCAACTATCCTGGGCCAACACCATACTGACTGCAGAGTTACCCCCGAATGGCCATAAAACAACCATAAATCTATGGAGACAGCCACCATAAAACCAGAGATCAAACAAAGTGAAAGCAACATGCAGTCTGGACTCTGCCATAAAATGGTAACACTCAATAAAAGGGAAAGTGGCATGCAATGTAGATGGGAATTTCTGTTCCAGTGTGGGTTTGGCATAACAGCAATCTGCTACATGCCTTAGGCCCAATCTCCATTGATTTATGGCTGTTTTATGGCCATTCGGGAGTGACTCTGCAGTCAGTATGGTGTTGGCCCGGGGTAGCTGAATGCGGTTTTGAACCGCATCTTTTTTTTGTTCCAGTGTGGGTTTGGTAAAACAACTGAGCAAATGTTAAATGCAGATTGGGCCTAAGTGTCTACCACCTTTTGCTTCCACTTCACAGAATCAAAATAATAGTAATGATAATAATAAATCATGTCTATTATATTACATATAGATCAAATTACAAAACCAATAAAGAAAATCGGCCAGAAAAGAACATTCAACACAATTTTCCTAGAAGAATTTGGCTGGAGCTGGTTTGAGGAAAATGTCCAAAATCCGTGAGCTTTGACAATGCAGTCTTGATGTCTTTGTTTCTCATGCTGTAGATGAAGGGATTCAGCAATGGAGGTAATATAGCATAGATCACAGCAAAAAGGATATTGAGATCAGAGGATGTGTTTGCAGGAGGCCTTGAGTAAGCAAACACTGAAGTGAAAACAAACAGAGACACCACAGTGAGGTGGGGAAGGCAAGTGGAGAGGGCTTTTTTCCTACCCTGCACAGAAGGCATTCTGAGTACTGTTGCAAAAATCTGCATGTAGGTAATGAGGATAAAGATAAAACATCCTCCACCTATGGTACAACTCAATATAAGAAGTCCGACTTCAATTAGATATAAATCCGAACATGAGAGTTTCAGTACCTGTGGAACTTCACAAAAGAACTGATTGATCCTATTGGAGCAAAAGGTGATGGCAAAAGTGCCACTGGTGTGCAGTATGGCATAAAGGGTACCAGTGATCCATGCACTGGCTGCCATCTGAACGCAGGCTCCTTTATGCATGATTGTCTCATATTGCAATGGAGTGCAGATAGCAACATACCGATCATGTG
>NW_015171594.1:22876-29226 GCF_001447785.1 Gekko japonicus | reverse complement strand
GGGCTGTCCCCAATCCCACCCTCCATGTCTTAGTTTGCTCAGACCTAAGCTTGTACAACTTCCATGTTCATAGACTCTGGTAAGTTGACCTGGAATTATACTAAACCTCATAGAAGGACTCATACCCAACTTGTGCATGCATAGGAAGGGCCAGTGGACAGTTTTCTGATCCCTTATCCAGTTCCACACATAAAGGCTGTGGTTACATAGACAATATCTCCACACACACAGTGATGAGTCTCTTAGGAGTCCCCTCCCTTGTAGTCCTATATTCCTGACAGAGTGGACAAGAAAAAACTGGCGACTAGGGTCCCCCTTTTTGGAGTACTTTTTCCATAAAGGGTTCATATTAGCCATATTGAACATGGAAATTATACACCCACAGAGCCCTAGAAAGCCTTGGGGCCCCATTGTTAAGGGCCTGTTTTAGATGCCTGAGAATAACTTTAAATCTACCTGGCTGGTTTCTGTGAATGCCGCATTCCCTTCTTAGAGCTTTCAAATGATCAGTTTCACCCCAAATGAAAGTAGGTTCCCAGTGTCACCTAGAGAAGCAGCACTCGAACCATGCCATCCCCAACAGCCACCCTAATCCTATGTCTTCCTAATTTTAATTCAATCTGGTTCCCCATATCCAGTAAACTTCTCAGTTTCCCCACTGGTTGTTCTAATCCAAACTAGACCCCCCCCCCAGCTCCAGAATCCCACTCCAGTGGTCCTTAGGCCCAATGATATTAAAAGGGCTCCTTTTCACTGCAATTCAAATTCAGGCATCCTTGAGAACCAAAAGCAGACTGTCTTCAACAAAGACCTTCTTTCACCCACAATAGTTAATGAATCTTGTACCATTTAAACCCCATCCCTTCTAACCTGACAGGAAAAATATGTTTTATATTCTCCCTTTTACCCCTTTAGAGAGCAACAACCAATTCCCTTAGGGTATTCTTTGGTATGCAGTTATGAAGTTTTGAATATGCTCTGTCTCTCCACTTTTCTTTAGGTTGCCCATTTTATTCTAAATAAACATATATGTTTTGAATACCCTTTCCCTTTTTTCATTTCTGGAAGACAAAGTGTACATGCACATGAAAACTTATACCCAGAATTAATCTTTATTGGTCTTAAAGGTGCCACTGGACTCAAACTTTGTTGTATTGCTTCAGACCAACACGGCTACCCACCTGAATCCATGTTTTCATAGGTTTGCAGTCCCAAACGGACGTGGATCTGTAAGTGCATATAGGGAGTTTGGCATCATGGCTCCAGGAGCAATTCCTCTAACACACTGACATAATTTTAATTTTTTTAAAGATTTGTGATTAATGAAACACTTCCATATAACATAGTAAAACATTGTAAAAGACAGGATGGAGTAACGTTGATTCTGTGCTACAATCATTCTACCCCCACACACTGACTTTCCATTACCTAACAGTATTGAATACCTTGGAGTCCTTTTTCTTCTCCAGACCTTTTCCTCTTAGGTTCCCTGTCTCCATCTCTGCTGAAGTTCTGTCATCCAGTATTATTTCTTCATTCTTGATGTGGACCAATGGATCGATAATATTAAAATCTGTGACAAATGAGAGAAGGTCTGGTTCAATGTCTTCTTCAGTTGTTTAAATTCACTTGCCCAGGCCATTCCATAGATGGTGTGCTACAATATACTCTGCTAATTTCTGTCAAATCATAATAAAAAAAGGCTGTATAACTTAGACAGAGCTTAATTTATGTTCTGTTCATGACAACTTGCTCCCAGGAGTTCACCTCACTTAATAGCCAAGAGATGGTGAAGTCTTTTCCCTCTCCTGTATCATTTATTCTACTTTTTTGCAACTAACCTAAATAGATAATTAGCACAGCATGCCTGTGCATGAAGTAAGACCAAATGCATCTAAGCAAAATCTATGTCTATCACAGTATTAATTCTTCCATTTTGCCACCATGCACCCATATGAAAACTCCCACAACGTTTTTATGGACCTTCTTTGACTCTTCCAAGAATTTTGCCAATGGCTAGACAGATCACACTGATTCCAATCTTGCCTTGGTATTCTCATCACACCTTGCTTTTCTTCACTGACACATTAGGCCTGTGCAGAGAAATGTTCATCAACACCCTTCCCCGTTACTCAGCATGTAGGTATAAAGGAAGATGCTGAATCCTGAGAGTGCCATAGCATGTATGCAGACTGATTAGTCTGCAGTGATGGATCCATCATAATCTCCCACCCACTGATGCCTCAAGAAGGGGGGTCAAACAAATAACGTATGTCAGAACTGTCAATGAGCTTTCTGTCCTCTCATCTATAAGGAAATACTGTGATTCAGTGTGGTAATATTGGGAAGGGACCCAGACATATACACCTAATTGTGGTTGGATTTATTATTAATCTGTGAAAACAACACTAATCCCTTAGATTTAGATAACAGTTTCAAAATCTAACTCAGATCTTCCAGGTCAGACCCAGAGAACTGAAGGCCTGAAAATCCCAGGATTTTAGTTTGTGTATGCCAGTAGGGTTCCTCATAACCATGCCGTAACACAGCATCTGAAAACAGGAAAGAAAACATTTAAAACTGGTAAAAAGATTAGTGAAAACACTACATTTCTGAAATTAAAGATGGCCAACTCAGGGTTTCTAGAGGCAAAGAAACTTTGTAGCAGACAATATTATTTGTATACACACACACACACACACACGCACACACACATAGGGTTAGATCAAGGAATAGGGGTTTTTTCCTGCTACACGGAGTATTTCCTTCCGATGGCAGGAAAGTTGATTTTCAGGGTTGTAGGAGCCATGCAAATAAACCTCCTCAATGCTTTGTGGCTATTGAGGAGAAGGAAAATGAAGAAATTACATCCTCTTACCTCTTCTGCTAGTGCAGCTCTCCTAATATTTTAGGAGGAAGAGGAGCAATTTACGTCTACCTCCTTCTCTGTACTGCCCCCTTAACATGCACAGCTATTAGTTTGTAGTGGGTGGATCATGACCAAGGGAAGAACCCTTCCTCCATCAGAAGGGACTGCTAGGGAGAAGAATGTGGCAAATAACTACATCTGTCAGCATCTTCTGCTGGCTGACATCTGGATCCAATTCATTATCTTGAGTTACTGATGACTAAAAATAGTCAACATGTAGAATTGTAATGTAATAATATACTGTGAGGAAACAGCAAACATTACAAAACTAAATAATCATAGGTTCACTTTGCAAAATGGGAAAAAAAAGATACTGAAAACAGGGTTGAATTAAAACATCTAAAATAATTTCCCATGTTTGTACCTTGGATTATTGATCTCCGTCACAAATCTATAGTTTAGTGGTGACACAAGTCTTCTCCACATTGTTTGGAAGGGTTTCATGTTGTCATGAAGGGCTATATCTCTGTAGGGAACTTAAAAATTGCTCCCTGAAAAATAAACTCATGGAGGGACAAAAAATTATGCTAACATATGCGTCCTGGGTTGTTTTCTACCGGAGGGGGGGGGGTCCATGAACCTCCATGGTTTTCATTGAGGTTCATGCAATTCGTGTCAGTTCATGCAGTAGACACGCTGGTGCCGATCAAAGCAATGGGGGAATGGACTTCTGCAGCCCTGGAAACACCAATAGTGGCCCTCCAAAGCACGACAGGCAGTGCTGGCTCCCAATAAGAGAGCTCCCCATGGAGGACTGCTGAAGGGGTTCCGTTCTATATACTCTGAAGTCCTGGACCTGAAGCTGTGATTTCCCCAGAGAGTACTTTCCTTGGAGCACCACAACTTGTCTTGGTTTTCCAACTTTCCACCCTTCTCCTACACTAGGCGTTCCCCCTTTTGCACTTTGGACCCCAAGATCCTTGACTTCTGCAGCTTTGGGCACTCACCCATCAGGCTTGGCATCATCAGCTGCCCTTGCTGTACCTGCCCCTCAACTTGGTTTTCCAATTTTCTACCTCCTCCTGTGCTAGACCCCCCCTTCTTTGCACCTTGGACCCTAGGTTCCTTGATTTCTGCACCTTTAGATACTCACCCCCTGGCTTAGCATCATCAGCTGCCCTTGCTGTGCCTAGCCCTCAAGGTGGCTTTCCAACTTTTCACCACACTCCTGGGCTAGACCTCCCCATGTTTTATAGAGGGGCACCCTGAGGAAGTCAACTGCAGGTTTGATGCCTTTAGCTTGCACAAGGTCTTTTGATACACTAGTGAACCCTGCTGTGATTTCCCCACTTTCCTGGGGGCACCTGCTTTGGGGGGTTTCTACTGAGTACTTGGCAGGGAGAGAGGGTAGTCGGTGATTCGATCCTTAGGCAGGTAGACAGCTGGGTGGCAAACTGACCATATGCTGACTTGCCTTCCTGGTGTGAAGGTATCGGACATTATGTGTGTTCTAGATAGGCTGGTAGATAGTGCTGGGGAGGAGCCAGTGGTCATGGTACTTCTTGGCACCAACGATGTAGAATGATGTGGGGAAATGCAGTTGTGAGGTCCTGGAGGAAGAATTTAAGCTGCTAGGCAAGAAACTCAAGGCCAGGATCTCCAAGGTAGCCTTCTCAGAAGTGCTACCTGTTCCACACACAGGGCCGAAGAGACAGGCACAGATCAGGAGTCTCAATGCATGAATGAGATGATGGTGTAGGGGGATGGGTTCAAGTTCATTAGGCACTGGGATGCTTTTTGGAACAAGAGGGAGCTGTACAAAGGGGACGGTCTCCGCTTGTCCCGAGAAGAAACCAGGCTGCTCTGCCAGAACTATGGCTTGCCCAAGGTCATCCAGCAGCTGCAAGTGGAGGAGTGGGGAATCAAACCTGGTTCTCCCAGATTAGAGTCCGCGCACTTAACCACTACACCAGACTGACTCTCTGAGCAGTTTTTAAACTGAATATTGGGGGAAAGCCGACAGGAGATGAAAAGTCTCTGGTTTGGGATTGCTCATCTCAAAGAGATGAAAGGGTAGCTGTTACTTTTCTACAAGGAAATGGATTAGAATTTTCCCCTGAGACTGTGGCTGTTACGGACTGCCTGGCAAGGTCTCAAGGCAGCAAGAGGTAGGTTGTGGGCTTAACATGCATGGCAAACTATAGGTTTTTATACACAAATGCTAGAAGTGTCCAAGATAAATCGGAGAGTTAGAATGTTTGGTGTTGGGGGGGGAGAGACATTGTGGGTATTTCAGAAACTTGGTGGGATGAGGAAAATCAGTAAGATATGGTGATTCCTGGTTATAGATAAAGATAGTGGCTAGATAAAATAACTGTGCTATAATAGGTGATTTTAACAACCCACACATTGATTGGGTCAATATATGTTCAAGTTGGGAAAAAGAGATTGAGTTTCTAGACACTCTCAATGACTGTGCTATGGAACAAATGGGCACAGAACCTACCAGGGGAGAGGCAATCCTGGTTTTGGTCCTAAGTAACGCCCAAGACTTGGTGAGAGATGTAAAAGTGATTGCACCACTTGGGAATAGAGACCATGATGTTATTGAGTTTAACATATGTACAAATAGGGAGTTGTGCCCCCAAAACTGACACAACCACTTTTAACTTTAAAGGGGGTAACTTCTCTGATATGAGGGGACATACGAGGAAGAAACTGAAAGGAAAAGTAGAAAGGGTCAAAAGCATTGCAGAAGCTTGGAGACTATTTAAAACTACAATCCTAGAAGCTCAGAAAAAATATATACCGCAGGTTAGAAAAGGCACAAATGGGTATAGAAAAAAGCCTGCATGGTTAACAAACAAAGTAATAGAAGCTGTAAAAGGTAAGAAGGATTCCTTTAAGTGGCAGAAAGCTAGTCTCAGTGAGGTTGATAAAAGGGAACACAGGCTGTGGCAAATAAAATGCAAGTCTGTGATCAGGCAGGCAAAAGGGGATTATGAGGCGCATATAGCAAAAAACACAAAGACCAACAGTAAAACTTTCTTCAAATGCATTAGAAGCCGGAAACCAGCCAGGGAGGCAGTGGGGCCCTTGGATGACCAAGGGGTAAAAGGAGTACTGAAGGATGATAGGGAAATGGCTGAGAAGCTGAATGCGTTTTTTGGCTTTGTCTTCCCTGTGGAAGATGAGAAGTGCTTGCTCACTCCAGAACCACTGATTTCGGAAGGGGTGTTGAAAGACCTGAGTCAGATTGAGGTGACAAGAGAGGAGGTCCTACGACTTGTAGACAACTTAAAAAATGAATAAATCACCAGGCCTGGATGGCATACACCCAAGTGTTCTGAAATAACTCAGATGTAAACTTGTGGATCTCCTGTCAAAAATATGTAATCTTTCTTTAAAATCTGCTTCCATTCCTGAGGACTGGAAGGTAGCAAATGTCACTCCCATCTTTAAAAAGGGTTCCAGAGGAGAT
>NW_015171594.1:0-21785 GCF_001447785.1 Gekko japonicus | reverse complement strand
GATGGCACCTGGTATTTTTGGCCACTGTGTGACAGTTGGACTAGATAGGCCATTGGCCTGATCCAACATTGGCTTCTCTTATGTTCTTATGTACCCCCGAAAGCCAATCTGCACACAACTTGGAGGAAAGGTAGAGGGGTTTACCGGGGAGGTCCTCTGCAAGTGTAATGCCTCTAGCTTGCCAGGGGGCATTCAACACACTCCTGAACCTGCAGCATTGAGAGGGGGGGCATTCTACCATCACAGATGTCATGAACTAAACCAGTTTGGTAATTGGGAAACTTTGTGAAGGTTTGTGGCTTGTACGACCTCACAAACCACAAACTAAAACCATCCTTGATTTTCCCAGTTTTTGCCCATCCCTAGTAGGGATAATGGTCACTACTGTACAGGTGACAATGTCCAAAGAAGAACAGGTTCTAGAGACATTTACCTTTGCATTCTGCCAAACAAGTACAACTGGGATAGCAACTGCAACCTTACAGTGTTTTTAGGGGTTAATCTCAAACCACTTTTTAAAAAACATACTGCATTTTGCAAGGGGTATATTTCTACCCAAGCCAAATTCCCCATGTATGTTATGGTAAAAAAAAGTCTCCCATCATTTTTGTTGACTTGTTGTGTGAGAGGACACCATGTTTCACAATACGAAGACACCCAGAACTTGAAAACACACTTTGGCGTGAGGCAGACTGTTTCTTTTGTGCAGATTCACTATCATTACTTTATGAAGCAATATATTTTTGGTTAATTTGAAACAACAAAAAATAGGTTTTCAGCTTAAGATGTTAGACATCTGATGTAAACTTTCATGAATTTTAGCACAGAACAAAAAGCATGACCTATTTGAACTCAACACTAGTTTTGAGAGTGAGGCTCAGAAATCGCTGTGAGAGAGAACAGGGAGGTGACACTCCAAATGGTGGCATGCCCCCTTATCTTCCTCCTGTAAATGTAAATGATTTCTGTAGCTGGGCTTTGACAGAGTATTGTGCATATATAATTAAAAATAATGTTGGATACATTTATTTATTAAATCTTTATTTTACTAGTCATAGTAAAACATTGTTAAGTTGTGTTTAGTACACTTCTATCCCGCCCTTGCTCCAGGAAGCTCAGGTTGCATGCATTGTTTCCCCCTTCTTCACTTTATTCCCTCAGCAGCCCTGTGAGGTAGGATAAGCTGAGAGAGAGTGACTGGCCCAAAGTCATCCAGTGTGCTTTATGGAAGAGTAGGGATTTGAACCCGGGACTCCAAGATTCTAGGCTTCAACCATACATTACTGATACATATCTGATTGAACTATATCCCTTCCTGAACACAAGGTAGGATTTAGCCGGCAGGAAATACAATAGGTTCAGATGAACACATTTTTGTTTCCTATTTTAATTTTTTAAAAAAATTGCACATGGATTTGTTATTTTTTTACCAGAATATGTACTGTGTCCTGTTTTGTGTTTTCTTGGAAGACTGCATATATATGGAATTATTAGGTTGGACCGGTGACCTCTTTTTTTCAGCAGAAGCTCCAGTGGCGACATAGGTAGGCGGATTTTCCAGAAGACTTCCTCCTCCTCACTGCAGTTACTTGTTTGAGATGCATCCCATTCTATATGAAAGCCCCAACATACTCATCTCTAACAGGGGAAAAGGGGAAACCCAAAACTTCTACTATCAGGGTTGGCATCAGAGGTGGGGCATCTGCCAAGGCCCTGGGCTTCTGTCAGGGCTCACTGCCACCGGACCCAGTACCCTGCCCACATACCTCCTCTGCCACCATCCTGAGAGCCCTTCCTTTGCCCAACTGCTTGCAAGCACTTAATCTCTGATGGTCTTAGCTATCTGGGCTGTCCACTATTCCCAGGAAAGAATCTGCAGATAGTGTCACACCCAAGACAAACACACCTCATGGTGCTGTTGAGGAAAGGCCATGTAGATGGCTATGGGAGTGGTTGGGAGCAGGTAGGCAAAGGATGCACAGGCAGGTTGGAGGGGGCAGAGATTAGGGTGATGAACATGGGGGGGGGCTTGAGCACTCTTTGCCCAAGGCCCATTAAAACATGGAACTGGCCCTCACCTCTTTCAGCATCTTCTGAAGTGCTTCAAAAAAGTCAACATAATCTTTCTAGTGTACTATATCACAGGTTAAAAAAGATTCTCTACACAAGATTACTCAATGTGACTTTTGGAGAAAAGCTTTGCTTGCAATTATTTTTGAAAAGTGCCCCAAATCAGAAAGCTTCAACAATGCAGTCTTGAGTTCTTTGTTTCTCATGCTGTAGATGAATGGATTGAGCAGGGGAGGGAGAACAACATAAATTATTGCAAAAATAACATTCTGACCAGATGAAGTATGACTGCGGGGCCTCATGTAGGTGAAGGTGCCAGTAAATACAAGCAAAGACACCACAGTGAGGTGTGGAAGACAAGTGGAAAGGGCTTTTTTCTGACCATGAACAGAAGGGATCCTGAGGACTGCTGCAAAAATCTGCACGTAGGAGACAATGATGAAGATGAAGCATCCTAGTCCAAGGAAACAGCCAAACACAATAAGACCAACTTCGACTAGATACATGTCGGAACAGGAGAGTTTTATAATCTGTGGAACTTCACAGAAGAATTGATTGATCACGTTGGAGCAGAAGGTGATGGCAAAAGTTCCTCCGCTGTGTAATATACCAAAGAATATACCTGAAATCCATGCACCGGCTGCCATCTGAATGCATGCTCCTCTGTGCATGATTGTCTCATATTGCAATGGATTACAGATGGCGACATACCGATCATGTGCCATTATTGTTAAGATGGCAAAATCTGACTCTCCAAGTAAGAACATGAAAAATACTTGAGCCACGCATCCTGAATAAGAAATGGACCTGGTGTTCAGGAGGGAATTGGCCATAGCTTTGGGTACCGTGACGGAAACCAAGCCAAGATCCAGAAGTGCCAGGTTCATGAGAAAGAAGTACATGGGGGTGTGCAGGTGATGATCAAGGGCTACAGCAATGATGATGAGAAGATTGCCAGTCACTGCAGTCAGGTATACTGCTAAAAAGACAAAGAAATGTAAGATCTGTAGTTCTCGGATGTCTGAAAATCCCAGGAGCAGAAATTCAGATGTGGAGGTAAGGTTGGGCATTGTGTCTTCCATATCCAGCTGCATTCTGCCTGTAAGATATATTAAAGAAACCATTTTATTCCAGTAATGCCAATTAACAGTTAGTCTGGCTTCCTTGTTTCACCATCTAAGTCTGTGAGACAGCCTTGCATTGAACTGAATGTGGGGAAAAGGGGATATTCTTCACCAGGGACAAAATAGACAGGGAACAGGATTTCTCCCTTGCTGTCCTCAAACACAACCTCCTCATGTTACATTGCAGTGATCAAAGTTGTACAAGTTTCATGCTTATAAATTCTGACCGCTTGATCTGACACTATGTGAAATGTCACAAAGTGACTGTATGTTTCTGTAACTTGTGCATGCCTTGACATTGTGCATACAGAATAATCTGAGCACTGATCCACACTCTTATTCTATACTTAAAGGCTCCGATGTAACTTTTCTTTTTAACCAGGATCTGTGCTCAATGCAACACTTTCAAATAGTAAAGTAAAAGGGTATAGATGATGGGAAGAAATAACTTGAATACTGTTCTTCTTTCCTTTAACAATACTGCTCATATAGCCTATTTGGCTCTAAACAGTGTCACACTAAAACTAAAAAAGAGAGGAAATTTATTTAATACATGTGTCTATATAATATAAAATTGATTGATTTTTAATCTTAATTGTCTGAGAGAAGAAGTTGGCAACTGCCAATGTAATATTAAAATACACCACTACATTTTATTATTGTCTTTACTGTCTTTGCAACTGGAGTCATAAACAGCAAACCTCCTCCCACAATAAACCTCGCTCCAAAGGAAAACATGGAAGAATTTGTTTGTCTTTGACTCTAAGTAACTGGGATGATTTTTCTTCTGGAGAGAGGAAGTCCTTTAAAAAAAAATTATTGCTTGTCCACTACAAACTACAGAGGGTGGGGAAATATGGGAGACTAAACTATACATAAAATATAAATCTAAAGCAAGGATCATGTTACATATAGGTATCATTTGAGTCTTCCCACCTTTAAAGCACTACATGAAAAGAATGTTATTGTATATAATTATTTCAAAAGTAAACTAATTAAATGACAGTTAGCCAAATTAGGTGCATCCTGCTTCCATTATCTAAAAGACTTTCAGTATTAAGATAAACATCATGTTCTTTATCTCTTGTTTTTGCTTTTATCATATTTCAGTTTAACTTTGAGAATTTTAGGAACTACTCTCTGTTTTCAGAATCAGAGTCTTCCAGGCAGAATATGATCCACAGAATCAATTTTACTGCTTCTGCAATTACAGAGTCAATCTGAGTATGAAATCCCATTAAATCTTCCTTTTTAAAAAAATACTTGCCCAAATGGGCAAAGTTTATTATTTTTTAAGGATTACATAAAACAAAACAACAAAAAGAGCAATAAATTTTTAAAATATCTAGACGTTGTCTCGCTCAGAACATCTTTAGATACATAGTTCTTTTTTCCTACTTGTTTAACTTTATATTCCACAACAAATATCAAAATTCTATTCCCAATATATAGTTATTTTTTCTATATCCTATCTGCTATATTTCATTCTATCTATGCTGCACTATTATTAATTAGTTTTATAATCATAAAAATAGAAAGGAAAAGAAACAGGTGTTTCAGCATTTTAACAGTTCTAATTTGGGCACATATGTCTTCTATAATAACCGTTTTGTCCCTTTAAGATATTCCTTCACCTTTTTAGCTTTCAAAATCCCATTAAATCTTCCTGACATTACAGCTGAAGGTAGGGTATTCAGGGCGCTAGCATGAATGCCCTTCTATACTTTGGAAGAATTATCTCAGATAAGTAGTTTGGCATTGTTGCCTACTGAAAAGGTTGAGCACATTCTGCGAGCTCTAATTGATATGGTCTTGTAGTCAAAGTCTCTCAAACATCTTCTAATGTGCTGTGACAGTTCTTGTCTACTCATGAGTCCTATCACATCATGGGTGATACCTAGACATAACAGTTTATGGTCCAGTAATCTGTTCCAATCACTTGTGTGGTGGTCCATCTCAACTAGTCAGAGGAGGTTTAGATCTGGGTTTGATTTTAAAGTCTTGATCTCCAAATTGAATGTTCTTCCCCCAGGGCTTTGCTTCATAAGACATCTCCCCAACTTTAGCTCTCAGGGCTATTCCAGACACACACTGAGGAGTTCCCAGAATATTGTGTAGGAATCCTAATAGAGGTCTGTCAATATTGTCTGTTACTGCACTGATTCAGACCCCAACTGCATATATCCAACAGTTTTATCCATCTCTTGCCTCGTTAAACAAATCACAGTCAAATCGGCTGGGAAAGCATTCTCTATAAAGAACACTCTTCTTCAATAATCCTATATACACAAAGATCCACACTTATAGATTGTCCAATATTATAAATGATTGAATACCCTGGATGAGGCAGTATTCTGAGTAGTTTTTCTTCTTTTCATCCTGGGATCGCCTGTGTCAATTTCTGCTAAGATTATAGCTGAATTTTTGGATATTGGGTCTTCATTCCATATGCTCAGATGGTCAGATTGATGGGTAGCATCAATTATAAACACAGGATAGAATACTAAGCACATGATATAATGAGAAAATGTATAAGAACCTTGATATCATCTGATTCAATTTCTTCTCCAGCTGCTAATTCCTTACATCTGCTTTTGGGACTTGCTACAAAGCACATTCCTAATTTATGTCTAACCAAAACCTAAAAGGCTGTGTAAATGAGAAAGAGATCCATTTATATCCTGTGCTTGGCAACTTAACTCCCAAGAGTTCAACTCACTTAATTGTGATCTGAGGCTGAAACCCTTTTCCATTAGCTATATTATTTCTTCTGTTTTTGTAACAAACATAACTTGATAATTAACACAGTATGTCTGTGTCTCGTTATGCAGGAGTTCAAAGTCATGAGAGAAATAATATCAAAGTCATGAGAGAAAAATACACACCTATTACAGCCAAGAGACCCCTGAGCTAGGATCACATGGAGGGGTGCAAGTCAAGCAAGACAAAACCAAAAGGCTGAACTGTAAGTCCTCACTCTGTTGAGTAGTTCTGCCACCAGCCCCTTTTCTACCCAGACACCTGGAGACCAAGGAACAAAGCCTCCAGCCCTGCTGGGACTAAGATCAAGAAAATCACCCCTGCAAGGTAGGATGCTTTCAAAGCAAGTTTCACAAAGCACTTAATCTGGTAGCTGTAACCAGTAAAGGTTAAAGTAGTAGATACAGATTGAAGCCAGTTGAATTCAAGAATACCACAAAATATAAGAAAAGTCTTTTATTATGAAATTGTGCAGGAACAGTTGATAAAAGGGCAGTGAACAGTGAGGATAAAAATAATAAAGCTACATCAAAACTGAGCATATTTACAAGCATTGTTTCAAGATACAGATGTCACCTGAAAGATAGAGTCCAATAGGTGTCCAAAGACCAGGACAAGGTTTCTGGTCAATATGACCCACAAAAGAAGTAGCCCAGAGTCAGATATAATCCAGACACAGAACAAAACTAGAATGAACCATTTTTTCTATTTGCTCAATGGCCTGTGTTGGCCTGATTCTAGTTAACCAATCAAATGTATAGCAAATGATGTCACTTGACCAATCAAGTCTGTTGGTAACCAGTGATCTGACCAATCAGCCGGGTTTGTCAGTTAAACCAAACACACTTCAGCTGCATTGGATTCAATTAAATAAACACCTTTTCCCACCTATGAGCTCAGGTGCTAACAAGATGGAAAGCACCCTCCTAGATTCTTGTGTCCTTGAAAGTGCTTGGCCTAGTGGTGAAACAGGCACCTGGGTTGCGTCCCATCTTCCTTATCTGACTTTCAAGCTACAAGCAGCTCGACTGAAGTTTCAGAGAAAGAAGCTTCCATCTTTCCCAGGCCCTAGTCTGAACCATTGTTTGAATTGAACAAGAAACAGCTTAAAGAGACCAGTTTCTTGACAACAGATTTCTTCCATCATGACTAAATTGAGCTGTTGAATGACATAGGATCAATATGTCAGGATTTGCAAAGAATGTGAGTATGAGTTCAGAAAAAAATGAGTAGAAATAACATAGATAACAAGAACAGAATAAACTGGGCAGGGTGGGAGGGGGGCTCTTGGTAGTGGGTGATTCGATCCTTAGGCAGGTAGACAGCTGGGTGGCGAACCCGCGTACTGACCGTATGGTGACTTGCCTGCCTGGTGCAAAGGTAGCGGACATTACGCGTGTTTTAGATAGGCTGGTAGATAGTGCTGGGGAGGAGCCAGTGGTCGTGGTGCATGTCGGCACCAATGATGTGGGGAAATGCAGTCGTGAGGTCCTGGAGGAGAAATTTAGGCTGCTGGGCAGGAAACTTAGGTCCAGGACCTCCAAGGTAGCCTTCTCAGAAGTGTTACCTGTTCCACGCGCAGGGCCGGAGAGACAGGCAGAGATCAGGAGTCTCAATGCGTGGATGAGACGATGGTGTAGAGGGGAAGGGTTCAGGTTTGTTAGGCACTGGGATTCTTTTTGGAACAAGAGGGAGCTGTACAGGCGAGACGGTCTCCACTTGTCCCGAGAAGGAACCAGGCTGCTGGCGCTTAAAATCAAAAAGGTGGCAGAGCAGTTTTTAAACTGAATATTGGGGGAAAGCCGACAGGAGATGAAAAGTCTCTGGTTCGGGTTGGCTCATCTCAGAGAGATGAGGGGGTACCTGTTGCTTTTCTACAGGGAGGTAGATTGAAATTGTCCACAGAGGCCATGGCTAGTGACATGGACTGCCTGACAAGGTCTCAAGATAGCAAGAGGAAGGTTGCAGGCTTAACTTGTAAGGGAAATTACCCTTTTTAAAGATGGGAGTGACATTAGCTACCTTCCAATCCTCAGGAATGGAAGCAGATATTAAGGAAAGATTACATATTTTTGTCAGGAGATCCACAAGTTCACATTTGAGTTCTTTCAGAACTCTCGGATGTATGCCATCTGGGCCTCGTGATTTATCAGTTTTTAAGTTGTCTATTAGTTTTAGGACCTCCTCTCTTGTCACCTCAATCTGACTCAGGTCTTTCAACACCCCTCCCGAAATCAGCGGTTCTGGAGTGGGCAAGCACTTCTCATCTTCCACAGTGAAGACGGAGGCAAAAAAAAGCATTTAGCTTCTCAGCCATTTCCCTATCATCCTTCAGTACTCCTTTTACCCCTTGGTCATCCAAGGGCCCCATTGCCTCCCTGGGGCAACAACGATCAACTTAACAACTTATTCTGTGAGAAGCCCCTTTGATTTGCCCAAAGGTGAAGGAAATGGAGAGAGGGAACTATCCCCCCTGCACCTCCTTTTGAAAAGTGGCTGTGATAAAACCGGGATTACAAAGTCTACCAAACAGCTCCAGGGGCAAAAAGACTCAGGCATGGTTGGTTAAATAGTTTTACTATTTCAATATTTTTCTTTAACCTCATCTTTACTGAAGAAACATCTTTGTGGCTATTGAATTAACCCCTTTTGTTTCTACTTTATGGGAGTTAAAAAGATTGTGGTGAATGAACTGTGATGAATAGTTTTAACAGAGAGCGATCTCAACATCAGTGTGAGACTGCGTTTTGCATTTTGGAAAGACTGATTGTTTCCTGAAGTTTCTAGAGTCTGCATATTGTTTTGGATTACCGTGAAAGATTTTTGGACTTAAAGATGGCTACTGGGACTACTTTGTAAGTGCGTTTATCCTTGTGAGATTTACAAAAGCTACAATTATAGAGACTGATTTTGTTGGATAAGACCTCTGAGATTGTTTTGAAAGTGTGGCCACTTCTGGGAGATTTGCAGGAACTACAGTCATAGAGACTAATGTTACTGAATAGATTTAAGCTTGGTTGCAGTGTAGAAATGGCTTTTCAAAATGTGTGCAAGGAATCTGACAAGATAGACATTCCAGTCAGTGTGCAAAGCTTTGGAGTGCAACTACAGAAGATTATTCAAGATGCAGTTGAACAAGCAATAAAACAAACATTTGACTCTACAATAAGGGGAAGACTACTCAGAAAATGAAAACAAGAGAGAGGAATTGTTAAGAGATGTGCTTGAAATTGTATTTTATTTGTATTGTGCTGACGTGTGTATGTATGGAATGTACTTGCATTTGTGTATGGGTTTGGGAATACTGTGTGCTTTGGTCTGCTTGCATCTGGAAGCTGCTATGCTGATGTGCTCTGCGTGCACCAATATGCTAATGAAGACACACACACACACCTACCCGCCCTGCCTGGAAAGAAGAAGGCATTCTCCATTATGGTCAGCCAAGAGGACTAGCACAAACAACAGGTCCTCCACCATCAAGGAATTTCTGGTCAACGCGTAACCCTTGTATCTGGTTTGCATCTGAAAGTGACTCTTTCCTGTTTACAGCTTGAGAGCTAGCTAGAGCATGTACACATCAAAGGTTTCCTTGGCAATACAACTTCACACCTTGACCAGATGCTTCCATTGAGTTAAAGTTAAGATTTGAATATTGCCCACTCCCTCTAGGTAGATACGTCACATCCCAGTAACCAATAGGTATAGGGAATGGGACGGACTACAGATATGAGGTTGGCACAGATGCCATCCCCCAAACTAGGTTTTAAAAGGCGAGGAGCAACCTTTGTTCCACGCTAGCTAGCTATCTTTATCCCACTTAGACAACTCAAGTTCTACTGAAGGCAATTCTCACATGCTCTCTTGGACTGCAGCCAAGAAGCCCACACGTGTTAGCTGGTTCCATCCGTGTGAAGTAGAATCCCTCTAGCCAGATCTTTTGTTCCCGCATTCTTCATTGAGAAGTTCAAACTCCCTTCTGGATCACATAAGTATAATCGTTACCCTTTTCTGTGCTTACCTCCAATTAGTTAAAGGTTATTATTTTCTATACTGATTGCTTTCCATTTCTATTGTATCCTAAGGAACTTGCAAGCGTGTGACTGTGTATCAGTTTTTGTATGTCTGTGAATTCAACTATTATTCAGTAAAGAGAACAACTGATTTTATAAACATCCAGTCGTGTTGTCTCTTTTATGGGGAAAAAGGAGTCTCTGTTCTGATTCTGCTCTCTGTATACACTGGTGCAAAGAATCCACAAGCCCCTGTCGTACATAAGACAGATTTGGGCTAAAGGATTAATCTCCTAACGGGGATTTCTCCTAACAGAATTACAATATCAACAGACGTTTGTTAAAGAGGAAGATTTAAAGCAAGATTAAATACTACATGGATTCTGATTTACAACAAAATACAAGAGGAGAAGAAACTATATGGAACAAGTTAATAGGTCTATGGAAAGCTTGACAATTTGGCTTTTATACAAAGAAGAAAAGAATGCAATAGCACAGAGAGTCTGGACTTGTGTAAATGACTAATATGAGGCATAGCTGAACCTTATTGAATAACTATGAAAATGAGAATTTGAATACAATGTAATAAATTTGATTCTAAAACGTTTAACTGAAATAAAACAATAGTTATATGAATTTAAACAACCTTTTATATAAATTACAGCTGTGACCTATTAAGAAAAGTTTTATGACATTGTTTTTAAAAGGGAATTTTCTTAAGATAGTATAGCAGAAAAAGCATAGTAGTTTATCCTTGTTGTTGTATGTTCCTTTTGAGTAGGTAAGCACACTGAATAATATAAGTAACGTTGATGAAGTATAACCATGGTAAAAGAAGTACAAAAGTTAGAAAAATGTTTAAAAAGTGATTATGAACATTACTCCAGATAACAACATATTGTAGTAGAATATGTAGGTATGTTAATATGTAGAAGAAAGTACATTGGATTGCTTAGATTAATCTTAATAGTTTTTAAAATATATATATCTTACCGCCTAAGGCTAGTTTATAGCCAAATACAAATTTCCATTAAGTTGCAATGATAATTTTACTGACAAGGGCAAAAAGTTTTTAAAATGATAACGTTGTTATGGTGACATAGATGATTGACACTTGGAAAATTTGTAACACTGATTTTTTATTTTTCCTTTGTTTTGAAACTTAATAAAATTGTTTATATACATAAAAAAGAGTCAGAGGGCAGCTGTGTTAGCCAGCAGGGAGATTTTTGCTCTCTTATGAACGATGAACTGTGCACCAGGGTGTAAAAGGACTATGATGCCAGGTAACCAGCGTGAAATACCAGACACACACACCAGCAGATGCCTGAGATGATGTGCCCATGGTTTCCAAGAGGTTGCCCTGTTCCAGAGACTTTTCCTATACACACCACACAACCACTACAAAAGCAGCCAGCTTGCCATTGCTGGTTAAGCAATGGAGTCACAATGCCATTAAGTGACTTTGTTTTAGAAGGCTGACATGTTTTCTCCCCACCCCCAACATCTTCATTGCTGTAAAGCAAACACAAAGAAACATCTTCTACAATCCCTTACCAAAAGGATTGGCTTGCCTATCCACCTGGAAGAACCGGTTCCTGCAGCTTCAAGACAAAGAGAGCAATCAGTGACTCAACGTGCCATCCAGGTGCCTCTGTTACCAGATTAATTAACATTCAATATTGCCAACCTAGACCCCCTTCCTCCACTGCATACGTGACTTCTTGGAATGGACCACAGAGGGGCTGTCTCAAGGGAGGGATCCAGCAAGACCTCCCCCCTATGTCACCCCATGGGTGGTGACCTGCTAAGCCCACCTCCTAAGGTCACCTAATAAAAGGTGACATGCAGACATGCACTCTCTCTCTCTGTACCCACTCAACAACCTCTATACTCTCTGCCTCTTGAACTTGTGGCTATCTTGCCGCCCACCCTGACCCAAGACTCTTGGTTTGAACAGCCAGAGTCTCCATGTGCTTTCTGCTGGTTCAGTCTGCACTCTCCCTTTACCTAGCATAATCCCCATTTTTCTAGCATTCCCATATTTTTTCCATTTAAAAGACTTCATCTCTTTAGGATCAGGTAATGTATTGCCAAACCAATGAATCTCCTGCTAATGCGAATGTGCTATCCCAATCTCTCTAAGTTTCTTAGCACTGTATAATTGTGTGTGTGTTTGTGAATTGTTTGAATGTGCAGAAAATAACAGTAAAAGACAATGATTTAAAACTAACTCCAGCCTGCATGTCTGTTACTGGTACTCTGGAAAGGTGGGACCTCTGTATATAAAGGTGATCGCTCCCTTATGCCAATTGCTACTTATAAATAACTCATATTCCCCAATAACTGATAAGAAAGTAGAGCAATTAGGCTAACAGCTGCAATACCAGATAAAGTTACAGGAAGAGAGGCCATCCTTTGGCAAACTATAGGCAAAATTGGATTTGTAACAAATATCATCCTTTGCCTTTTTCGTAGCTTACACTGTTCTCCTCTCCTCCATGTAGTAGGTTAGGTTGAGAATGTGTTACTGGCTCAAGATCACCCAGCAAGCTTGTGTGGCAGATTGGGAATTCAAACCCAGGTCTCTTAGATGTTAATCATACATTATAACATCTTAACCACTACACCTTCCAGGCTTTGATAGATCAGGAAATTTGTTAAACCTATTTGTTTTGGAACAGAGGGGATATATTCAACCTTCCTTTTCTGTGATGCATGAATCTTCCCAGATTCTTGTGAGGAAACTTTTACTTCAATTGCAAATAGTGGAGGGATGTTGTGGAGCCAATCTGTGCCCGGATGTTCCAATTCCCTTCAATTTTTGGCATTGCAAGTCCCATCATGATATTGAAGTTTATGGCTGATATTGGGACTCCTAGCTTCATTTCCTGATGAGTTTTGCCTGCTACAAACAAAGAACTTTAGCTTCCATTGCAAATGGTACATAACATATGTATATGCATGCGTGTGTGGGGGGTTCTGGTGATAATCAAGGCCAGCATGGTCTGTTTCCTCTCATTCTTAGCGCTACATCTTCCACAATTATAGTGAAGCTGGTGGCCAGTGTTCTAATGATTAGCTTTATTTGCTGATGAGTTATGCCTGGCATTGCAAAGTACATGGGGGTGGGTAGTTTCTTGATGTAACCTGGGCCACAATATTCATTTATTTGTTTTATTGCACTAGTATCCCACCCTCCCCACAAGCAGGCTCAGGGTGAGTTCCAACAATATTAATACAATATACAATAAAATTAAAACCACTTTAAAACAGAACATAATCATAAAATACCATGACAAATTAAAATGGGATAAGAGTGTGGGTTCCCAGGTAGCTATTCGAATCCAGGCCACTGATGGGAGGCCAGCCAGAAAGGGGGGGGGGGCATCTCCTGCCTCAACTAAAAGCCTGGTGGAAGAGCTCCATCTTACAGGTCCTGTGGAACTGTAATAAATCCTGCAGGGCCCTGATCTCTGTGATGCATGAATCTTCCTGGATTCTTGCGAGGAAACTTTTACTTCCATTGCAAATTCCAATTCCCCTAATTCTAGGCACTGCAACTCTCATCAACTGGCTAAAATTATTAACCTCCTCCATCTGTCTTCCCATTGCATGTCTGTTTCATCATCCAGTCAGTCTGGCCTCGTGCGTCATTTATGCCTGCCATAGTCATCAGCCTGAGTTTTTATTACAAATTGCATTGGGGGCTTCGAGACATAACCCAGGTCAGGATGCACCAGATCCCTTCATTTTTGGGACTGCAGCTCCCATGATCATCCTGAATCTGGGGGCCAATTTTGAAATGCCTAGTTTTTTAAAAAGAAAACGGAGATTAACTCCCCAAGATGGCGGCGGTTGCAGCAGACGCAGCCTTGAGTTTCTGAGTTTTATAAGGTTTTATATGGTTTTATCTGGTCAAACAATTTTTAACTTGCTCTGAACCTGCTCTGAACGGAGACAGTTTTATCTGTAAGTACAAGGTCGAATGTTTGATTGCTGCTGGGACCTTGGAATGCTTTGTACTTGTTTTTGTTCTCTGGCAGAACTTGCAGATTCGGAGCCCACTGGATTTTAAAGTTTTAATGCTTAAAGTCCTAATTAGCATTGAATGAGACTATTTTTATCTGTGGATGTTGGTTTCTTCTCAAGACTACAATGGTGTATCTAGCTAGCCATCAGAATACTGGATACATTTCTTTCTTTCTTTTTGAATAATCTTTTTATTTTTTCCAAAAAAGAGAGAAAAAGAATAATTTGCATGTTTTTCTTAGAGTATATCATTGTAAAGAGTATCTTCTTCCATTAACCACCAAATTCTATTTACATCATAGTCTAGTTTAGAAATACAAGTTTGTGATTCCCCCCCCCGTCTCTCTAGAAGTTCCACGTACATTGTCAAAAAAAGAGTAGTCTCATCTTTTTTGAGTTATAACGTAACAATTTGTTTTCCAATTCAACCACTTCTAATAATTTATATATGTTTTTCCCTAGAAGGTTTTCTAATTTTCAACAACCAATATTCCTAGTATTATTACAACATATATGAAAGTACAACTCTGATTTAAAGGCATAATTATGTCTAGTGTCTTCTTCAGTTATCAATCCAAATTCAGTATTTTCACTTTTTATAACCATAAACACCTATCATATTCTTATACCTTTCACTTAATCAGCCATCTGTGGAAAATTTTATACATATTCACTTTATATAACATAGGACTATTTGACTTTGTATTTCTTTCCCATATCCTTAGCCACTGGTCTACCTCTGTTTTAAATCCCAGAATCTTGACCCGGACTATCAGAGGGGGTTCAAGCCATTCACTTTGCATTTCCATGTCTAGCAAAATATTGTATGGCCATGTTTTATGTAGCTCTGTGGGCTTTCCATGGGGATCAGATTGTTTATCATTTCTGTGTTTTGGTTCTAGTTGTGTTTATTCCTCACATTTCAAATTTATAGCTTGTTTTTGTAACAAGTCTATTGTTTGTAAGTTGCTTTTATTTTCTGGTAGATCTTCATATAGTTGGTGTTCTATTTTTCCAATTTTGATTTCTACATTATTAGTCACTTTTGTTAAGGTTGAAGTCTCTTGTTTGTTTACAGATATTGGTTTTTTTTAATTTCCTGTTCTTGCACTTATTTTATTTATTTATACTTATATTTATACCCTGCCCACCCTGTAAACAGGCTCTGGGCGGCTTACAAAAGATGGCAGAATGTGCCAAATTAGCATAAAACCATAAAAAATAAAAACACTATAAAATATTCTTAACATTACAGCAATAAATTAAGGTGCTCGCAGTATTAAGATAGATTGCGTAAATTTTCATTCCGACAATCTTCTGATCTTACAGCCAGTCCTATGGTCCAGATATTAATAGCATAGTCCATAGTGGCCACTTCCATATTCCTGATGTTCAATTAAATAGTTGATGGTAACAGTGGTGGTGGCGGCTCCTATTTGAAAGCCTGGCAGAATAGCTCTGTCTTGCACACCCTGCAAAACTGTACAAGGTCCCGCAGGGCTCTGATCTCCTCTGGGAGCTCGTTCCACCAGTAAGGAGCTGCCACTGTAAACACCCTGGCCCTGGTGACAGTGAACCTCGTGTCCTTGGGGTCTGGAATAGTTAAACGCTGTTGTGCCCCAGACCGTAGTGCTCTCTGGGGTATAAATGGGGAAAGGCGGTCCCTCAGGTAAGCCGGACCCTGACCATGTAGGGCTTTAAATCGAATTTGGTATGCTATTGGCAGCCAGTGCAGTAGCCTAAGCACAGGCTGGATGGGCTCCCGGCACGGGAGATCCATCAATAGCCTGGCCACGGCATTCTGTATCAGCTGCAGCTTCCGGATTTGGAACAAGGGCAGCCCCATGTAGAAAGCATTACAGTAGTCCAATCTTGAGGTGATCGTCTCATGGATCACTGTAGCCAGGTCACAGCAGTCGAGGAAGGGAACCAACTGCCGAACCAGCCAAAGATGATAAAAGGCCGATTTTGCAGTGGCCACTACCTGTGCCTCCATTGTCAAGGAGGAATCCAGGAGTACTCCCAGACTCCTAACCTCCGGCGCTGGCACCAATGGTGCCCCATTGAAGGTTGGGAGTGGGACCCCCAACCCCTTTCCACCACGACTCAGGCACAAGACCTCCGTCTTTGCCTGGTTTAGCCTCAACATAGACAGATGGTTTGCCAAAGCATCTGTTTTTGTATGTATTGGTTCTAATGCTTTAGACAGAATTGTTTCAACAGCCAAGTTCACTGCTAGTATAACAGACTCTCATATCAGGTTCTGTAAATCGTTTATACTTATTTGATCTGCACTCATTGGAGAGGATGAAATAGATGCTCTTCTACCTCCATCAACCTTGTCCATATTTATTGTTTTTTCCTAAATATTCCAGTTAAGCTCTAAGTGTTTCCCCATTACCTATCCTTACTATTTAACCTAAATTCTATCCTAGTATCTAACCACCTGTCTTTACTATAAACCTAAATTTTATTGTAATATCTTAATACCATAACATACGTAGGAGATACATAGACAGTTTTTCCAAATTTCCCCCCTTTTTTCTCTTCTTCTTTTTTGCTGCCTCTTTCTTCCATCTTTGTCTCTATTATTCTATCTTTCCCCTCCGTCTTCTTTCCATTGCCTCTGTCTTAATGCTTTTACTGTCTTTACTTCGTGTCCACTACCATCTATACAATCCAATAAGGTATTGTGACTCACGCAGATTTGCCACCGTTTCTACTCACGCCCTAGTCGCAGTCCTACTTTTAACTGTAGAAGGATAATGTAGTCAATTTAAAGGGGAAAAAATTAGCATTTCAGTATTGGGTAGCCTGAACTCCATTTCTTCGCTGCTTGTTAAGAAGAGAAACTTGTCCTCTCTTCTTTTAATGTTCAGGTCTCCCTATTGATTTAAAGGGCAAGTTCACTTTTTCATGTAATCCAAAAGGGGAAGTTCAAAATAAAACATTGAAAGAAACTATTGATGGTGTGCTCATGGTACTTATATACTCGTAGAGTTCTTCTTTGTCTCAGCTTCAATGTTAACATGTTATTTTGTTAGTTGTTATGAGAGAGCTTTCTGATCATCTTCTTATTCTTCACTTCAAAAGGCAATTATCATTCTGCCTTTACTTCGGTTTTCTGTCTCTAAAGTCATATACCACTCTGGCTGCCTCTGCTCTGGTTTCCACAGCAGAGTCCTCCTACCAGATTAATTGCTTTGTGAAACTTGCTTTATTAGAAGTATCCTACCTTGCAGGGATGATTTTCTTGATCTTAGTCCCAGGAGGAGGAGCTTTTACATATGTCTCTGCCTCTCGGGCTAGTCTGCTAGACTATGTGGCAATCTCTATGGAACTTGTAAAGGAAATATACTCTTTTGAGGTGTTACACACAGCCTACAGTGATCATAATCTATTAAGAATCAGTTTTGGCTGTTGGAGGGAATCACCCAAAACCGTAAATCTAACAGTGAGGTGTTAATCCCTAAGAGACCCATCTGGTCTGCCCGAACCCAAAATCTAATTGCCCAAGTCTTGAATAATGAGGGAGATATACAGGAAATCACGGACTCTGGTCAAAATGATTTTGATGTAATTGACTATTATGAACAAATCACACATAATTTAAAACCCTTATTAATTTGTAAGGAGCCAGCTAAATCACCCCACCCTTCTGGTAATGTTTGGTTTGATAGAGAGTGTTTACAGCATAAAAGATATTTAATAAACTATGTCAGGGTGGCTAGAAAGAAATGGGATCTGAGATCCTTAAGATCCCTAAGATGGGCTAAAAGTCAATATAGGGAGCTATTAAAGGAAAAGAAAAAGGAATATGCCATTTGTTACTGGTCTGAGCTGCAGGAAACTGTGAATAATAAAAATGACAGCAGATTTTGGGACCTGGTCACTGTTGGTTTTAGGAGTGTATATTCAGGCTCAGATTCTCCTATTCAGCCTGAAGTTTGGTATAACTATTTTTTGAAGATTTTTAGCTGTGACCATGAGAATCTGAATTCATGTGAACCATTACCTACTGCGTTGAATTGGCCTCCCTTGTCAGAATTTGAAGTGAGATCATTGGTGGAGTCATTGCCAAGAGACAAGTCCTCAGGAGAGGATCTGATCTTGGCAGAATGTTTTAAAACATTTATTGATTGGTGGGCCCCTTTACTAATGGAACTCTTTTGTCAAATTAATAACACGGGTAGACTCCCTAAAGGTTGGACTACAAGTAACATGGTACCAGTCTATAAGAAAGGAGATAGGAAGGACCCTCATAATTTTAGGCCAATTAGTCTGTTGTCCATTGCATCTAAACTAAAATAAACTGGAGGATTGTGTTATTGAGAGTAACCTCCTTATTATTGAGATTCACCCCATGCAGATAGGGTTCAAAAAACAGCACTCTACAATTGAGCATTGCCAAACTTTATATTACTTGGCAACAGCTTCAATCAGAGGCCCAACAAAAGCTTTATATGTGGCCTTTATCGACCTGGCCTTGGCCTTTGATTCCCTGGACAGGGATAGATTATGGCTGAAATTGACAAATCTTAACATTGATCCCAGGTTGATTTTTTTGATGAGACAACTGCATTGCAACACTACTGTCAAGGTTAAAGTTGGAAAGGAAGGCATCTTAACAGATAATATACCAGTGCAGAAGGGGGTAAAGCAAGGGTGTATATTGGCTTCTACCTTGTTTAATTTGTATTTAAGTGATATAGTTAATAGACTTGAGGGCACAGAATTTATGCCTCCAGCAATAGGGCAGTCCAAAGTACCAATACTGTCATTGACTAAAATTGGTCTGAGAAGGCTTTTGAATAAACTGGGTGAGTATTGTAATGAAGAGGGCCTCCATATAAACTATGTTAAGTCCATGGTGATGGTCTTTAGTAAACAACCTAGGAAATCAGTGTGGAGAATCTTAGAGGTACAGATTGAACAGTGTTGTACATTTAAATACCTAGGAATAACGTTCTCAGAAACCCTCTCATGGCAACCACACCTATTATCATTAAAGACCTTCTCCATAAAGATAGTGGGGGCAATGACAGCAAGGTGATCCCTAACTTACTATATGGGATTGAAATATGGGGCTGGGGAGAGCAGATTCTAGATCTATTGGAAACAATTCAAAATAATTTTATGAGACGGATCCTGGTGTTGCCTAAGGGCTCACCTGTGGCTTTAATGAGGGCTGGGCTCGGTGTCCCGTCCTTGAAAGCCAGGGTTAATTTGAGAGTCCTGTCTTATTGGAAGAAAGGCCTAGAACATTCTCAGGATTCATTTGGAAGTAAAAGTTTTTCCTCTCTCCTAAAACTTGTCAAGACCTATAAGGAACATCTGGACCTTATACGATCAAAGTACGTTATCCCAAATGACCTGTTAACAGCTAACAGTTCAAGGTGGGAGTTGAGGGAATGGGTACTTAACATGGATGGGAAATTAGATAGTAATGCAATCAGTCAATCTAGAGTGCCCCCTTTCTTCACATTATGTAAAAAAGACCATACCAGGTCATCTTACCTAAAGACTTTAACAACAATGAAATTAAGGCTGGCCTTTACCAACTTAAGATTTCAAGCTATGCCCTCTATGGTTCATACCGGCCATTTCCTAAGGGTCCCTGTACCCTTATGACTTTGTGTGTGTGGCACTGGAGAAGTAGATGATTTGATCTATTACATTTTGAGATGCCCTCTTCTTTTGCTCCCCCGAAATAAATTTATCACTAGTATCCTATCTCTGCAGGAAGGAGTTTCAGATATGGAAAAGGTTATAGATAAAGATCTGTATGTTTCTAACAGAGTTGCTTTGTTTGCATTGGTGCCTAGATCGATTAGATCAAACTGTATGGAAATGACCATGATCTAATTTGGCTCTGTATTTATATGACCTTGTTGGATATTAATTTAATTTGTATTTATCTTGGAATTTTATCATGTGGGATTTTATGCACTGTTTTCTGTATTGTTATGACCCATGGTCAACACAATAAATTACTACTACATTAAAAAGAAACCAAGTTATGCCTCCCAGAAATAACAATAGCTTCCAATTAAAAAAATGGGGGGTGGAATGGGGTTTGGAGAGTACATTGCCAGGAATAAAATTACCCATGCGGCCCATTTAGAGAACACCAATGACCACTGACTTCTATAATCAGAAATGTTGCTTTTCTTAAAAGAAGCCCTAATTCTTTCAATGCAAACATCATACGTTAAATGTCTGGTAGTGGAAAGGGTGGGGTATGATGCTTATTCACTTTCTGAATTGGAAGATCACTCCTATGGGCATATAATCCAGTGAATATTTATTTTTATCAGAAAGTCATCACAGTCTACAGATAGAAATAATTTCTCTTGGGACCTCAGTTACTGAACTCTTCTGGGATATGTGGTGAACATCCCCAAGAACAGTGCAGAACAGATATATATATAAAACTCCTTCCCCATAAAGTATGCATTTACAATGAATTCAAAGAGAAAATTACTGCAGAAAATGAGAAAGACTGAAAGTGCCTCCCTGAAAGGTAAAACTCTGACACTCATCTCCTTATCTACCCTTTTCCATTGTCATCCAATATCCATCTTCTTTTAAAAGTCTAGTGTATGAAATTCCAACGATAAAAGACATAATCTACTACTCTTCTCTCAGGGTAAGCATCCTTCTTATCTCCACTTTAAGCCTAATTTATAATGTTCCTGTGATCATTACTAAAATCATGCATGGAAGAAGTCGAAACATGTGGAATATGCCACCTAAATGTTGAAAATTAGCTATGAAGGGGACATACTTGGGAATGAAATAGGCTTACAGTTCACTGTTTGAACTAAGTGAGGCTTCATGCCTGCCTTTAGCATCATGTAGTCACTGGGCAGAATGCTGCCCAGTTCTTCTGTTTACTACAGCCCCTGAGCCACATGGCATTTGTCCAAGCGGGTCTCATGATCTGATCAACTTATGCATAAATAATTTCCCAGTTTAACCCATGACTTGTGTATGTGTTTCATTCGAGGGGTGGGTGGGCAAAACAGTCTTTCATTTTCTGCACCAGTGACCATGGTTCCCCAGCTTTTCTGTTAACATGGTATGAAGAATTGTGTTTGGCAACATGTGGTAACCTCACTTGTGTGCATCCCTCAGTGTGATGGAGACATTATGGAGACATAATACTTGAATGTATGCATAAAAGCAATATCTCTATATATCCCTGTAACTTCCCTCATTCCTTTCCATACCGACGTACCCTTACTTATGTCCACCCAGTTAGTTTGCCATTCCCACTGCTTATTAGCAAACTATTCTCCACTCCCCACAGATATGCATTCTGTTTTCACAAAGTGATTTTTATCAGTCAGTCATTTCATCTTCAGCAGCTCACCTTCCATGACAAGAGAGTGAAGACTGTGGCAAGGCAGATACTTGCAAGTGTTATATTCAAAGCTCAATACATTTTTTCAAGCAAGTAATGTTATAAGTGAATGTAATCACTTTTGATCCTGGATGGACATTAGAGACCTTTATTGTTTGAAAAATATGTATTAGTTAATCAGTGAGTGAGTCCATTGAATTTTGAGCCCACATATGCTTAGCATGTCTAGTTTCCAGATAGCCTCAGTGATCTCAATCTGCTTTAACCTTTGGAAGCAGACAAAACTGCAGTATCTTGTCAGTGGGTTTGATCCAGGTAACACAGAATTAAAAGAAGCACTTTCTTTGCCTGTCAGGACTCCAAACCGTGGTTTAGTCCTTTTCTGGAGTCCTGTAAAAAACAAGAACACCCTTCATCACTATG
>NW_015171593.1:179286-194469 GCF_001447785.1 Gekko japonicus | reverse complement strand
GCAGAGTCATACCCTTCTAAGCCCATTGAAGTCAAAGAGCTTAGAGCGGTATAACTCTATTTAGGATGGGACTGTCATTCATTTCTTAACAATGGAGTCACTCAGCAATAGAAAGCTCTGAAGCTTCAAATCTATTTTGGGAGGAAGTTGTCACCTTTTTAACACCCCCCCCCCCAATATTTCTGTGCTGCCCATCTCCAGACACCTGCTTGAAGCACATGCTTGCACATGGAATATTCAGTCCTGTCATGCAACAGAAGGCAAGATGATAGTGGCTCCTCCTCTCCATTAGTGCTCCGGTCCTTCCCCCTCCCCCCATATTCCCTTTTCTGAGGGGATAAGTAACACTCCTAATGTGAACATAAGGGCTGGACCAATAACAGGACCAGGGAGGGAACAGATGGGAGAAGCCACTGCTGCTTTGTGTCTTGCTGCATCGGGATGTGAAGTATTTAACAGCAGGTCAGTTTTTGCCAGGAAACATTCCAGTTCCTCTGACCAAGATATCCAAAGGCTTTGCATTCTAAAATAGTTTCTGGGCTGGCCTGGATGATGCATCAACCGTATGTGCACTGAGGAATGGAGTGTGCGTAGGAGACCATCACTTACCTCCCCGTTGATCTCAGATCCAACCAGGGGCACAATACAGGGCAGTGGCTAGAGTGGTGGGTCAGGCTGAGGGGAAACTAAATTCAGACCATTTCTCAGGTGCACTAGGTGGTCCCTGAGAAGCCACTCCATCTCAACACAACTTACATATGGTGAATTTTATGGAATCAGGCCATAAGTCTACCTACCTTCAGTACTATCTACTCTGACAAGCAGCAGCTTTCAGAGATTTCAGGTGGAGATCTTCTCCAGGCCTGCAGTAGGATTAAAAAAAAAAAAAGAGTGGGGATTGTAGCTGAGACTTTATACTATATACTTGAGCTACAGCCAGTCTGTATGTCACTGTGTTATGAAGGTGAGACTAAAATGTTGCTGTGAGCTAGGCTTGCCAACCTTGGGGGGGGGAGAGTTCTCCTGTAATTACGAGTGATCTCCAGAGTACAGAGACTATTTCCTCTGGAGGAAGTGGAGGCTTCAGATGGTGGACTCTACGGCATCACATCCTTGCTGAGCTTCGTCTCCTTCTCAGACTCCACTCTTCCCAGGCTCTACCCCACCCACAGATCTCCAGGAATCTCCTAAACCAGATTTGACAACACTACTGTGTGCACCTTAGAGAAAAGGAAGGATACAGACAAATGACTGCATCACTTGCCATATGTGTGCTGGAGCAAGATGGGGAAGAATTTAGCAATATGTGCAAAAGGCTATGGCATGGTTCTTATTTGTTCATTTAAAAAACTTTCAGCCCACCTTTCTCGACTCATTGCTAGGGATGGGCACAAAGCAGCTCACAAAGTAAAGTTTGTCATGAATTTTGGCTGCTTCATGGTTTGTGAAGCAATGTTCATGGAGGGGCACCCAGCACAAACGTTTCACAAACTTTGGAGCTGTTCAATGTGGTTTATAAATTGGTATATTTCCAGACAGTCTGTCTGAGCTCAATTAAAGTGTCTACAAAACTCCAAGGCAATGGGGGTGGTGGTGGAATTCTTCAGCCTTGGAAACACCAATAGGAGCCGTCCAAAGCTTAACAGGCACTGCTGGCTGCCAATAACAGAATCCCTATTCTGCTCTATGGAATCAGTAATCTATGTATATGCTCTGCTGAGCTCCACACCCTCTTGTCTGTTGGCTGTTTGTAGTTACATAGAGAGGCAGGAAACTTGTTAAAAGCAGACTAGCAAAGCACATTAATTTATTCCCTCCTGATTCTGAACTCCTCTCTCCTGCTGGGGTTTGAGTGTTAAGTGGACTCTGGACTCTGAGCCACTCTGTCTCTCTGCTCACGCCAAGCAGAGAGGATTAGCTACTGGGTGCCTTGGCTGAGTGAGGACCCACATTTTATACCCTCTTGATTGTGAGCTTCTCTCCCCTGCTGGGGTTTGGGTGTTAGGATGCCATTTGAGTGACTTGCCCCAGGTGGGTTGTATGGGTGCAGAGCATGTTGGTGGTGTCCTGGAAGGCCTTCAGGACACATACCATTTGGGAGAGGGTCAGCCAGTTGTTGGAGCTTATGCTGAGCTCCTCTTCCCTGTGCAAAACGGTCATGAAAGACATGACATTTTTATTGCGCTCTTCTGCTCCACCAAACGTACAGTCATGGTGTGGGTGGAGTTCTTCATCACCCTACCCCTGTCTCTCATGCAGCAGATGGGCAGACTTGATGCTGTGAAAGAATTGGGAGGCCAGGGGCTGGCAGGACTAGAGCAAGAACCACATCTCGAGTGGGGGCAGTGTCCTAGGTGGCCTTGACAGTGCTCCCCAGCCCCAGCGCATCCTTCACCACTAGCTAAAGCATGTGTGCCAGGCAGATGTTCCCCCTGAAGTGCACACACTTTACTTTTGCTGGTATGTTGGCACTGGCATCCATGACTATGTGGCCAAGAACAATGTTTCTGCCACTCTGGCTTCTCTATATCACACGGCAGTGGTGTTTTGCACCGTGTGGTCTGCATCCATCCCTTGCACATGCAGCAGAACCACTTTGTAGCCCAGTGGCAGGACTGTCCCTTCTTGGGGCCTGAGCCATGCATTGACAGTCCTGCTGGCTGCTCCCGAGGTGTGCTGTGAAGTGCACAGTTCTGCCTTGTGCTCTGGAGAGCTGAGCCTTGACTATCACCCCTGCGGCTACTGAAAGGCTACATCCTCCACAAGAGAGAAGGGTTGGCCATCCACCGCAATCATCTCACTGATGAGGTGAGTGACTGCTTCCTGGGCCCTCCACATAGCCCCTTTGACCTCTTGGAGGGTGGCTCACCTTGATGTCCCACCCACGACAACATGAGTGTGTGGAGCCTTTCTTGGACAGGCCTCCTGCTCCCCCTCCACTTCTCCCTGCTGAAAGGGAGGGGCCTCCTGCTGGCTGCCACTTTTTCCTCCAGCAGCAACATACTGGGGTGCACCCTTTGCAGGTGCTTGTGGAGGACGGAGGAGGACTAGTGTTGGGGCAGGTTTGCGCCCCTCATGCAGACTAAGTTCCTAAGACAGCATTCTCCTGTGCACAAATAAGCACAGAAAACCATCTGTCATGACCCCAGCAGGTTGCCACCTTCTGCCACCACCACCCTGGACTTAGGTCCCTTGAGAAGACCCAGGGTACCTTCCCAAGCCCCTCCAAATTGCCCTTTTGTAGCCGAGAAACGTAAGCCTGATGACCAGGCAGAGAAACAATTAAACAAAAAGTGTTTATTATTACAGTTCTGGGCAGGGGAAAGACAAGACAAGAAAAGGTGCTTTAAAATACATAACAGGGTTGAAAGGCCAAAAGAAACACAAAGCTAACACAGCTACCTAATACTCCTTAACTGTTACTACTCAAACCCTACAGCTCTCCTATGCCAGGCTTCTGCCTGTACTCACTGTCCCCAGTGAGGGATCTTTCTCCCAGACCAGTCTCCGCAGCTTAGCTCTGTGAGAGGCAAAAACTGCAGAGAGGAAAAGAACACAGTTTAACAGACCACCAAGTATATAAACAATCTCCTCAGAGAATTCCTCGACCCCCACTGGTTATCACTGGCGCAAAGCCTTGTGGGGATTGTAGGCTGTCTGCTTCCCATTCCCAGGCAGGTCTCTTAGGCCTCACTAAGCCCAGTCCTGCACAGATCTCCAGAGGCCTACATAGATCATGACACCATCAAAGACCACGAATAACAACAAATGGGTACAATAACAGCTCTGCCCTTGATGGAAACAGTCTTGTCCCTGGCACTGAAGAGATGTCCATAGGTTGGATACCTTTGTCTATAGCAGGGGACCCCAATCTCATTAAGCCTGCAAGTACTCTTGGAATGTTGAAAAAGTGTAATAAGCACTACTGGCTGCTACTGTCGTACAAACACCAACAACTACTAGCACTTTATTATGATTTTATAATTTGTTTTAATTGCAACTTCTGTTTTTATGTAAGCCGCCCTGAGCTGGCTTCGGCTGGGAGGGCAGGGTAAAAATCTGAATAATTAAATAAATCAATACCACAAAATGATTGCTGTGGGTGGGGTGCTTACCCTAGCCCTCTGCCTTACATGATTTAAAAAATAATATTTCAATTAAATGAAACCTTCAGAGGGAGAAATTGAACATTTTAGTTTTTGTAAGGGACCAAGAAAGCAATACTACAATTGCCCAACCGTACTAATATTTATCCTATTGAACTAAATTGCAAAAGGTGGCCCCAGTTATTATCTGTAAATCTTGCAAGATTGGAAGTCATGATAGAGAAATCACAGTTGAAGCCAATAGTAGGGACTCCATAAGCCTATATACCATGGATTTTATCTGGTGTGTGTGAAGGTATTTTCAATGTGGAAAGTGCTAGGAAGCACAAGATCGGTTTCCATGGTTGGAGAAACATAAATCCTTCATTTCTTTCCTCCTCTTCTTTCTTAATCTCTTCCAGATCTTATATTTATTTTATTTTCTCATAGAGTCCCTCTTCCCTCCCTTCCTTTTGGATGGGGATACTGCCCTTGAGGTGAAGTACATATGAAGCCAAATGCAGCCAAACTGCAAGCAAACTGCTACCTATTGTACTTGAAGTGGCGGCTACTGCCTGGACTTTGTAAGAAGTGGCTAGAGCTTCCTATCAACTTTAATGCATCTCAAAGCCAGCTGGAGAAGCTGCCTGAGGAAGGGGTTAAGGACCTAGAGATTCATGAATGTAAAAGGGGCAGAGAAAGGAAAAATAATGTGATAGGAGTCAAAAGAAAGAGTAGAAACAAAAGTAGTATGAGCAGGGCAAAAAGAGGACAACAAGAAGGGAATTGAAAAGGGATATGGAAGGCGTGTGGAAGATGTGAGGAAGCAAGGCACATGTCATAGTGCTCAATGGGGATCACCAGCCTACAGTGGCTAGAATAGTGAGGGTGAGCAGGGTGAGGAGCGTTGCCTGGAGGTCCCGATCTGACTCTCCCCTCCCCCACAAAGACCCAGCTGGGAACACAGCACCAGAAGCAGCGGGGGAGGGGAGCAGAGGTGGGGGGGGAGGTCCCTTGAGGCTTGCTTTCAGCTGGGAACCTAGGATGAGAGGGCCCTGCTCTCCACTACCACCACTTGGGCAGCGCAGCTATCTGGACGGTGCACTGCGCGATGCAAGCGGTTGGGGGAGGGATGTGTGAACATCCCAATGCAATATATATATATATTCCCGATCAAATCTATTGCGGGAATAAATCGGGAGAAGCTTGCCATGTGACCACAGCCTGAGACTCCTTTGGATAGTGAAGGGTGGGGTATAAATACAATCTCTTCTCTTCTACTTTGTGTGCACCACAGTCCCAATCTGAAGGTGATCTTTGAATCAGCCCTAAAAACAATGGGCTTGGACTGCTTTTCAAGATGGATGCCTGGCTGAGGTCTTGCATACTGTGACTCAAATAACAGCTGGTTATTCCTTGGCAATTGCTGGTGTGACCTTCAAATGTTACAATAGTAATTTATCATTTCACAGTCCCCAGAAAAAGCTTGATGAACACACTTCGCCATTATAGTAATTTAGTATGGGCAGACAGAGTAATTCTAGACTCTGTGGACATATTAGAGTATCTCAGGCATATTGTGCAGTTAATTAAGTGCACAGAAATATGAAAAGAAACTACATAGCAGCACAAACTTTGTTTATACCTGATGGAATGTTTGGGCATTTGTTCACCCTGAAGTTCCTCTACCCAGTTACATATGTTGCTGTTCTCTGCTGGAACACTATCATAATTGACCTAAATCAGAGAAGAAACAAAGCAATAAGGAAAGCCTCCCTTCTGACCATCTAGTGTTTACCATGATTTTTCCTTCAACTGAAAATTGCTTCCTTTTCAGAGAGAAAATGGCCATAACCTTTAAGAATTGCTTTTCATACACATGTTAATATTAACGTAAGCTGTTGTTTTAAATAGATTCTTGAGTAATAGCAATGGTATTTAATAAGAGTAATGTGCAATAACTGTGACATTTGGAAATGTTTTTTTTTTAAAGACAGATGTCAGCTTGCATAGAGGCTTAGTGTAGGCAGCAGGCTAGAAGTAATTTTTTGCAGCTTCTTGCAGCTTCTTGGTGATACCACCAATTTTTTGCAGCTTTTGCAGCTTCTTGGTGATACCATACCAACAACCTAACACAATAGTGCATGTTGGGTTACTGAACACTATGAGTAAGAACATGACTGGAGACATCTGACTCTGGCCAGCTGCTAAAGCAACCAGCAAGGATTTCCCCACGATGGCTGGTGAGCTTACTCGTAATAGATCAGAAGAGACTGCTCAGCAGAGGGCTCTCACCTTGGGCATCAGCAGAGGTCACTTGTGGGTATTTACTAAGATGCCTTTAGCCATCCATCAGACCAAGAGGCTCAAGAGCAAAAAATTGCTTCTAGGCTTTGACAACTGAGTTTAACCTGTTCACCCAGGTGACTAAAAAGCAAAAACATGTTTAAGCTTTGACTGAAAAGCTTAAAGGTCTTGGGCTTTCCAGCCAGATGGCCTATAGAGCAAAAAAAGACCACCTCCAGAATGCAGAAGAATAAATAGAAGAAACTCAAGGGGGAGTGAGTCAAAGTAATAGAAAAGCAGAAGACTTTGCTACTATCTTGGATGAATTAATTGCCCTCTTGAATTCCTCATAGCAGAGCTGGATAAATGTTGTCTTATGCTAGTCTGCTTTCTTTATGACTCAAAGACTGTTCTAATACTTACACTTGATTTTTTTTCCTGTTCATGTATGGAATTGTAGGCTTAGGAGGTTTTGGTTCTTTATTAAATGCAGAACTTGTACAGTTGCACCTGTACAGCCATTGCATATTCTTATAAACCTGATTTTGGCATTCAAAGATAAGAGGGAGAGGACCTTGCATCAGACTGGTGGAATAGTCAAGTAAATAAAGAAAGCTTTATTTCGGAACTAAACTGGATAGAAAGAGAAGAGAGAAACCTGCCTGCCTTGCTAGTCACAAGAGAAAGTTCTAGACTGTTTTGGAAAAAAAGCCTAAGAATTGCATTCCTCAGACAGACAAGAATAAGTTCTTTTTAGAAAGGAGGTACTCCCTTTACAGTCCTGCCTGGCTAGAGCTTGCTGTACCCTGCACCATCGGCGTCCTTAAATAATTGGGCTATGCAAAAGTTTCCACACAAAATTTTGCCTCTCCATGAGTAGATCTCAATGTTGCGCCCCCATACCCCGTGGTTTCTGAATCCACTAATTCAGCGATCCCCCCCGGTTCATAACTTGCAGTTTGCAAGTGAGAAATCCCCATCTTCAAGATTCTTTTACCGCCAAGCTGCCATTTTGTGTTGTCAGTGATGCATGTTCACCCCACCTACCACCCTACCACCCCCAAGTTTTCCTGGAACTATCCATCGTTTTTTTTTTTTAACAAAACCCCCATAATACTGATCGTGTTACAACATTATGGTTCCAGGCCGGAGGCTGAGGGACACCTTTTAGCCAGGCTGCAGGAGGATAGCAGCTGGGAAGAAAAAGTTTCCCTTTGGCAGTTCCTGGAAGTCAAATATGTGTTAGCGTTCCCCTCCCATCTGACACATCTGATCAATTTTTGCTTAAAACATACATTATAGTGAGTTAGATCCTGGGTTGTTCTTTCCTTGGGAATTGTCATCAGGGTTTTTTTTTTTCTGGGGGAACATGCTGGAACAGAGTTCCAGAACCTTTTTGACAAAATTCTTTTAAAAATGTTTAAGAGTGCATGAATTTTCAGTATACAAATTGAAATTTTCATTTCTCTCTTGAAATTTCCAGCGTCTCTTTTTCAAAAAAAAGTGGGGGGAAAAGCCCTGGTTGTCATGAATAGCTAAGACCAGCTCCACTTTTTAACCCCCCCGCTGGTGCCAAATGTCAGAGTGAGTGGAAGTGGGGAGAGAAAAAAAAAGGCAAAGTCTCTTGCAAGCAGCCTTTCCCCAGGGCCTGGAGCCCAGAAATCTCTGCATCGTTTAAAGAGTTATTTTTTATTTTATAATCTGCTCCTTGTGTGTCCCCCTTTGAACCAGGGTCACCTTTCTAAAAACATATGATGGTGCAAGGGGAGAAGAAGCAAGAAGTGCACGGGAAGGGTCGTAGGGCTGATATATTTTTATTCACCTACTGCAGACATTCCCAAGTGACTTTTTTTAAACAATCCAGTGATGTTGTAACATTACTGCTCATGAGCAAAAAAAATAAAAAATAAAAGGGGATGCATTACTGACAAAGTGCATGACAGGAGCGGGCATGCCCCCCTTTTGAAGTAAATATGGAATGTTATGCTTTTGCCAGGAGGGGCAGTGGATCTAGGGTTGCCAAGTCTGGGTTGGAAAATACCTGGAGACTTTGGGGGTGGAGCCAGGAGAGGGCGTGGTTTGGGGAGGGGAGGGGCCTCAGCATGCTACAATGCCATAGAGTCCACCCTTCAAAGCTGCCATTTTCTCCAGGGGAGCTGATCTCTGTCGGCTGGGGATAAGTGGTAAAAGCGGGAGATCCCCAGGCCCCACCTGGAGGCTGGCAACCCTAAGTAGATCATATGGTGGAATAAGTCCACTGCTCCTAGTGCCAATGATCTAAATTGTGCCATGGAGTGCATGAAGCACTTGAGGCTTGAGGAAATGGAGGCTGATGTTATTTAATATCCACTGCTTCGACCAAAGACCTGGTGGAGCAGCTCTGTTTTACAGGCCCTGCAGAATTACAGTAAATCCCACAGAGCCCTAATCTCAGCCAGGAGCATGTTCCACCAGGCCAGGGTCAGGGCTGAGAAGATCCTGGCCTTGGTTGAGGCAAGGTGGACGTCTTTTAGGCCAGGGACTACCAAATGGTGCTAGTCTAGAGAGCACAAGGTTCTTTGGGAACTCAACTCGCTGGTAAAAATTTGTGAAAGGACTTGGGGAAGGGATGTGTATGCAACAGGGGACCTGCTTTAACCATAGAAATCAACAGGTACAGCACTGGATTCAGTTTGGGATTGCCACATACTGCCACACATCTGAGATGATGCCTGCCCAGCTTCACCATCGCCTTCAGAGACTTTGTGCTCAAGACCCACCCAGATCTTTATTCACAGCTCTGTTCATTCACTATCTCTTGATTTTATGGTTCTCTGCTGTTAAGTATGAGACTCAACACAGCTAGTGAACAGTGAATCAGCTTCATTAACGAAGTCAGAAGAAATCAGAACGAGACAAAAACATAGACCAACAGGCTCTCTTTTAAACAGTCCGGCCTTGGGAGGCCACGCCCACATGTCAGCTAACAACCAATAACTATTTACAGATAAGGTCCAATCAGAGTGCTTCCCACCAAGACATTGCGCAGCTCTGATTGGTTTTTTTACAATCCTGTTTAGAACTCAAGCTTAACATAGATTTCAATACATAACATCTGCCCTGCTTACTCACATGAACTTCTGCCACCCTTCCAATTCCATGCTGAAGCTCTTTTGGAGAACATCCTCTCCCTGCCCCTTTCCAGAGCCCAGGACGACACTGGTGAGAAGCCACTTGGATGGAGAGCCCTGTCTGGCCCAGAGAGCCATGGCAGTCTCAGCATGGTCAGGGGATGAGAAAACCTGTGCTTGAATGACTGTATCCAGCAACCAAACAGAATGTGCTCTGCCTCCTTCCTTGGCAGTGTTAAGGACCTTTGTAGGAAGTGATGAAGACTAGGCTGCAGTGGCAATGTTGCAAGAGGAAGGGAAGGAACTGTTGCAACCAAGGCAGCTGCAGCAGAAGTAAAGATTTTCAGGAGACTACACATCCAGACACACACCATAGAACATTTCAACACCTGTACATTTAAAACATTTTTTTTGCATTGCTCCTATTCATAGTGAAAATGGAAAGCCTTCTTTGGACAGAATGTCTACTCAAGTGTCACACAGAGAATTAAGAGAGTTACCACAAAAACTGAGAGTTACAGGAGGTCCTGATGGGTGATCAATGTTAGTACAAAACACCAGTGACATCAGTTTCCTTCCTCAAATGTACCTCAATGGCACCACTGTTGTAAGATGAGTTTGACACATCATTTACTATAGTTATTAAAATTATCATTTACACAGTATGCAGAAAATATTCCATAATATTAATTTCCCTTGACAGACATTTTTAGTTAATTACATGGCAAATTAATTTATGCTTTGTGTGAGGAAATCTCATGAGAATATTTTTTCAGCGATCAATAGATATTTGATGCACAATAGCTGCATAGTGTAATTTAATTACAGGAGTTGGACATACTCCTTTCCTAGGTATTACAAGCCCAGATTTCTTAATAAGGAGCATCTTTCCTAACAGCTGTACTCTATGACAATAGAACACCAAGCCCAGCTACAAATAAACAACTATTAATTTAAAGACAGTCTGAACCCTGCTCTCTTTGTGTTGGACCAGGGCCTCAATAGCCACAAAGCTGACTGGACACTCTTGGTCTGGTCACTACCTCTCAGCCTAACCTGTTATAAGGTTAAAAATGGGGGACCATGTACACCATCCTGAGGTCCTTGGAGGAAGGTTAGGGAAAAAAAGGAACTGGAAATGGGTCCAAATCTAGTGACAAAACTGTATACATCGTTTTGAAAGTTGGATGTGGCTAAAACCACATGTATACCACTTATAAGATGATGCATGCTGAAGGGGTGTAGATTTTCCCCAACACATTTGAGGAGTTCCTCCTCATTTTACTGACCTCTTCTCTACTGCCAAATATAAACCTATATCTTCAGTTCTGATAACCTAGTTTCCCATTGGCATGGAAATATTCGGGGGAAAATGCAATGTGATTCTCATTTATTTAAAATATTTTAATATGTTGCTATTCAACATTTTAAAAAGTAATATCAAAGGGAAAAGTTCTCCTTGTTTAACAAGAAAGTGAGTTCATAGGCTACATGAAAATGCAGCTTTTACTAGCTGAACTTTTACAAGCCCAGCCTAGGGCAGGGGAAGGAAGGGTAAACTTGATTGGGGTAAAGGGTCTGTTCTTGAGCCTTGGACTCCATTGCCATTGAAGGAGTGGAAGCATTCCCAGCCCCACCCACACTTTCCATGGTCTGGTTAGTATTAAAATGATTGTACTAGTAAATCACAAACTGTTTAGAGCGAGGAAACAAGCACAACTGGTTTCTCCATCTATGTATTACAAGGGAAAATCATATAAAAAGGGCAACAATACAAAAAAGTCAGGCAGTTGGAAACTATGAGCTTAACATAATTTGGAAATGATTAGACATCTATGTCAGCTTCTGCTGCTAGACACATTAGGTAGGATTTTAAAAGGAAGGTAACCTACATTGCAATATCTGTGTAATATTTAACCTCTTAAAATTTTCAAAGTAATTTTTCTCGAAGCCTTACTTTAAAGTTCCCTCCAAATGTGAACTTATCAGAACTTTCTCTTGGGAGCTCATATTCCATGCAGTTGACCCAATCCTATGCTTCTCCATGTACTGACAGCAACTAGATAACTGAACACTGGAACCAGGGCATTTGCATCCTCATCAGCTTTATGCATGGAAGCCCACTTGACTGGAATGCTTGGCTTAATGGTAAGAATTGGCAAACTTTTTGGGGCGGGGGTCAAATTAAAAACACAGGAATATTTGAACAGTATGTACATGCTAGATTTAAAAAGCCAGTTTTAAAGAACTATGGATGATATGAGGAAAATTACATACCCAATAGCTATTCTCACAAGTTCCAAAACTACCTTTTATAGACCACTGTCCCTGTTCTCATATGGCTGAAGGCTGTGCTTCTACTCAGTCTGTGCTTCTACTCAGTTTCTAATTAAATGGTTGTTTTCTATAAATAGCCAAATAAGAGCCTAGGGCAGGGGAGGCCAAACTTGCTTAATGTAAGAGCCACATAGAATAAATGTCAGATGTTTGAGAGATAGAAGACATGAACAAATATCACACACATGTATTTATTGAAAAATATGCAGATTTGCTTTTTATTAACATTAAATAAAAATAAAAGGGGTAGAAACAGGTATTGATAATGATATTTATTTGTCCAATGATATTCATTTGTTTGCTAATGATATTTATGCGTCTAAGAGAGAGAGAAAGAGAGAGAGAGGTGGAAAGAAAAATGAAAGATGGGGAAAGAGAGAAACAAAGAAAACAAATAGATGGGGAAGGGGGGAGGGGGAGGGAAGGAAGGAAGGAAGGAAATAGAAGTGGAGGGAGAGAGAGGTGGAAAGAAAGCAACTTTAACCATAAATGCATCCTCTAAGCCCCCACCCCCATGCCGCCTGGCTTGGACAAGGGATTTAAAGAGACAAATGCATTCTCCAAGCTGGCCGGGAGGGAGGTGCTTTGAGAATGCATTTAAAGTTTAAGTTGCTCTCTTTCTCTGTCCCCCCCACCTCAAGCCTACCCACGAAGGGAAACACTGGCTGGGGAAGGAAGGACAGATTGGGGAGGCATGCCTCCTCTTCGCTTCCCCAGCTGCCTTGCTGGGAGCCACACAATATGTGTGAAAGAGCCGCATGTGGCTCCCAAGCCACAGTTTGGCCACCCCTGGCCTAGGGTCAGATGGCAAGTACCCATGATGCAACAGACAAAAAAGTAGCAGTCACAAAAACAACTTTATTTGCATTAATGAAAAGCTACAAAGAAGTAAGTGGACAAAAAAGAAAAGGGGTGGGGGAGAAAAAAGATTGTGCACAAAATGCTAAATCAACATGCCTCCCTAACTCAGTTTTGGGGCCCTGTGCACCCCCAATCAATTGAAGCAGACTCTCTTTCTGGGGTGGGGGTGGGAGGAGGTCAACATTCAGACTAGTGAAGAGTATTACAGGCTTGAAAGTTTGCTCACCTCTTTGTGACTGGTAAAAGTATTATGCTATTTTTAATTAAAATAGTTACTTTTAATCAGTGAGCCATTCCTGAAGACTGTAAGGCTGTAAAGTAAGAGCAAGGTGGCAGTATTAATCTGGCCATGATGATATTTTCATGATCAATGCATGAAGCCCGGTTCCCAAGCTATTTGACAAAATTGGTGTTTAGATCCATCACATATTTTCAAAATAACATTTAATAGCTTTTCATAGAATGCTCAGTCAAGACCATAATTTTGTTGTGCTTTTATACTTTACAACAGAAACCTTTCCCACTCTAACAAGAATTCCTTAATAGCACTCTCAATAAGCCATCGGATGCTTAGGCTTTATTATCTCTGTTGTTGACTGAGTGCCATTTTAGATCCTCATATTCACATCCTCCCAAACGTTTTTGTTAACATATAGAATTATTTTGCTCTGAAAGAACCAGCATCTAATGAAAAAAAATTGGAATATTCAAATGCTGATTCTGCCTTTGACAAGAAAGGTAAACACTGTTCAGTGCAGGTGAACAACTAAACAATTTTTAGAACTGATATGGTTGACACAACCATGGGAGATTCTGCACTTGTCTTTTCCCTTGCAGTTTTACCACAGCCACATTGGAATGGAAATAGCCGCTCTCACTCTCTTTGTGCATCAGTTTACTTGGGACCTACTACATTGTTCTATGGCCATTCAGGGCTGACTCCACAGTCACCATGGCATTGCCTTGGGTTATTTGGATGTGGTTCTGCGCCAGAGCTTTTGCTCTCTCTGCTACTGTATCTCAGTGAACAATAAGCAGAATACTTGAAGCAGCTTCACTGATCTCCGTTCATTCCCTCGGCCCCTATTTCTATTCTGTTTTCTTTTCCTTTGCCAAAGATAAAAGAGGACATGTCCTCCATATGGGCTTGGATTCCCCCCTTCCCTTTCTTTTTGCAAAATCAATGGAGGGAGGGAGGGAGGGAGGTATTGGATCTGCTTTTCTCTTCATCTCATACAAAGCAGCTAGTTAGCTCAATGAGCTAAGCGATTGTGCTCATCATAGAAGGGTTGTGTATTCAAGCCCTCAGGTAAGCAGCTACATTTTCGGGGGGAAAAAAGTCTTAATTTTTTTGACTCAGTGATGAGTGTAACAATGTTTTAACACAGGGATGAGTTTATTGTTAACATTTGATCACTGCTGAAAAGAATTTGCTGAACTGTGAAGTGTGTTTGTGTGTGTTCTTAGGGCATCAGCGTGACTTCCTCCTTTTCTTTTATCTTAAAGGTACTGTGTCCTATTCCCTGTGTTCTCCTGCCTTGTCAGAGGAAAACGCCAGCAACGTTCAACTAGGATCCTCTTCAGCTCTCCCCTCCTTCATTAATAGTTTTATTGATTTTTTTAATGCTCTTCATGCATGGCGGGCTGGTTGCCTCCAAGCTGGCTGGCCCCGTACTCGTTGCCCCCCCTTGCCGCCTTCCAAAGCCATGGGTGGGTTGGAGGAGGGAGGGTCCTGCTGAGATCTCTTGTGTAGCGGAGGGCGGAGCGACTTGTCCTAGTGATACCCTGGTAACTGAAGCATGGGGGGGCATTTTTGTCCTGCTTCTCCTTCCTCATGGTCTTGGCTTTCTGGCAGCAGCCTCCCCAACTGCTTGTAGATGCAGAATGCATACAGAATACACAAATAAATAAACTGGAGGGGAAGAAAACCAGTGCAGAGGGAATGCATGTGGCCGTGAAGTCAACCTTTAAGCCTTGACCCCCTCGGATTCTCTGGAGCAAGCTGCCAGTGCAGAATCTGGGGAAACAAACACAGCTGCAGGCCTCTGCCATCATGGCTTTTGGAGTGTTGGAAGGAGAGGAAAGCAGCAGCTGAACAGGAAGAGAGAGAGAGAGACAGAGAGAGAGAGACTAGGGACATGAGAGCAAAACCAGGATTATTCTGTGACCCTGGCTGAATGATGAAAGGTAAACCCCGAGCTGTGTGGGGACAGAATGGCTGTGAGGGGGAGAGGAAGCCTGATATACCGAGTCTTTGTGGGAACAGCACAGACCTGTGCTACCCGAGCAACACTGTGGCATCAAGCAGGACTCTACAATGGAAATGTAAATAGTTTTTTTTTGGGGGGGAGAAGGACTTTGAAGTAGGTGGGTGTATCAGCTGTATGTGAAAAATTTCTTATTCTTATGGATCTGCAATATCCTGGGTTCGAGACGCATATAGTGATCAGCTCATAGTTTATTAGTGATTTCAGCTCAACTCTAAGGCAACTCAAGCAGGGCAT
>NW_015171593.1:159830-179273 GCF_001447785.1 Gekko japonicus | reverse complement strand
AGGGGGCTAGGGGGGCGGGTGCCTGGTTAGGGCGGCGGGGGGGGGGGTTGGCGCCCCTGAGGGCCGGTGCACCCTAGCCCAGACACTAGCTGGCCTAGTGATAGAGCCGGCCCTGATCATCCCACACCACCCTGAAAAATTAGAACATACTGACATGGGTGTGTGTTTTGCAATGTTTTATCAATACACAAGTATACATGGATGGAATTAGAAGCATGTCAACTGAAGGAACTGAATGCTGCAACAAGTTGCACATACACAGGTATAATTCAGCAATTTTTAAAAGCAGAACAATGGAGAAGTCATAGAGCATTAGTTGCACTTTGGTTTCAAGGGCAGGTAGTTTAAACCCTAAGATGTGAAACATTTTGGAAGCATCCTTACAGAAAGCCATTACTGACAGTGTATCTATGGGTATAGAAATTAGTAGAACACAATAGTATCAATGACTATGAAAGACTACTCTTTTAAATATTTTTTTTTAAATCGAGAAAACTTGTATGCCATCTTCTCAAAGACCTGCTCAATAAAACAGAACCAAACAAGTCGTTAAAAACAAGACAGGACATAAAAGCAGCTTCAAGAAAACATTGATCAGCTAACATGGGCCAGAAACAGCCCATTAAACCAGCTAGGGAAAATGGAACACTTACTTAAGACTGGGTAAAAAGAAATGTTTTGGCTTGGCACCTACAGAAAAAGATAGGCACCAGGCAAGCCTGAAAGAGTAAGGCAAGGCATCATCACTGGAAAAAGCCCTGTCTGTGGTTGCCACCTGCCTAACCTCTTGTGCATCCACAGCCAAAAGGGCTATGAATCCCATGACATGGCTGTCTAGGTACAAAGGTAACCTACAACTGCCTAGTCCATAAAGCCAGGTCCAAACTGGATTCCATTTATAGTTTCTTTACGTTTTGAAAGCAGTATTATTCTCTGTATATATTGTTGGAAATGTCTGTGTTTACAAGGTCTGACAATCCAGTCACTATAGGGTTAACTTGTTTACCTGGTATTGCTATTGTTTAGACTGACCTGGAAGGGAAACCTGGCACAGAGCCAATGGGGAATTAGCCGGGAAAAGTAACTTCTGTTGTGATAAGTGATTGATTGTTTGTTCCAAGTGACTTGCTTTCTAGGGGTCGAGAAGAAGGACAGATTCTCCATTATCTGTGTTCTTAGTGTGTGGCTATGTATTGAGAAATAAGCAGTAGAAAATGTAGCTCTTAGATGTTTTGTGTATTTGTAGGTTTCCTGTGTACCTTTACCCATAGAAATAAAGGTTTTTAAATGCAAAGAAATCTCTTTTTTCCAATAGAGCAAGATCCATTGATACTCTGAGTAATTTAAATACTTTTGACTATTTTACAACATATATCTCATAACATGAAAAATCAGGTCGTTCATTGTTCTTCAGTTCAAGTCCAGTGGCACCCTTAAGATCAACAAAGTTTAACCAAAAGCTTATACCTTGAATAAAATGTTTCTGGTCTCAAAGGTGCCATTGGACTTGAATGGCTAGTAGCCACTGATAGACTTATCCTTCATGAATTTATCTAATCCCCTTTTAAAGCAGTTTATTCCTATGGCCATCATGACATCCTCTGGCAGCAAGTTCCACATTTTAATCACTGTCTGTGTAAAGCAGCATTTCCTTTTGTCCATCCTGAATCTTCTGCCCATCAGCTTCCTTGGATGCCCTTGAGGTCTAGCCTTTCTTTCTTTCTTTCTTTCTTTCTTTCTTTCTTTCTTTCTTTCTTTCTTTCTTTCTTTCTTTCTTTCTTTCTTTCTTTCTTTCTTTCTTTCTTTCCCAAAGTTAGAACAAAACACAAAGGAGGGTAGGCTCACCAGCTCTGAGTTGGGAAATAACCTGGAGATTTTTGGAGTGGACCCTGAGTGGTGGGTGTTGCCTTCTGACATACTTCCGGTGATGTCAGGGTGAGTGGCATATGCAAATAAGTTATCCTAATGAGTTATGCTAATGAGCTCCTGCACCTATTTTTCTATGAAATGACCCCTGTGCACAACTACAATGAATTGTATTGGTGCCAGAAGATTGCCATACTATGCCCAGAAATTTGAAGCTGGAGACTTGTTCCAATTTATGCCCCTGAAGTTCCCATAGTCTGATCTTGGGGTTTTTCCCAAAAGCCAGAACCTTAGTTTTCTGATAATTAATTATAAGATGTTCAGTGTCACAGTAAAGGGATAATTTTTTTCAGAGCCTGTTTCAGTCCTATGGAAGTTCTGGAGAGTATTACGGCATCATCCGCGTATAGTAACACATGGATGTGCCAGTTTGCTAGTTTAGGGGGATGAAATCCATGATCTGACATAAATTTGGCCAGATTATTGATGTAAAAAAGAAACAAGGAAGGGGCTAGGAGACAACCATGCCTGACTCCCTTAGAGGGTTGGACAGGGTCAGTCAAATGCCTTAGACGACTGCACCTAACTCTAAGGGCAGTTTACTCATGAATGGCTTGGATGAGAAATAGCAGTCATTTATCAATTGTGGAAGCCTGTAATTTCCCCCAAAGCCTAGATCTGGAAACTGTGTCAAAAGCTGCTTTTAGATCTACAAATACAGCGTAGAGTGATGTTTGTCCACCAGAGCCGTATTTTTCAATAAGATGTTGTAACGTCAAATGATGATCTAGCATAGACCTACTAGCTCTAAAACCTGCTTGCTCTTCCACTATAATATCCTCCAGCTGTCACCAATCCAAAAATTTTTCAAGCAGATGTTTAGTATAGAGCTTACTTATAGTACTTAAAAGACTGATTGGTTTATAATTTGATGGATCCTCTTTCTTTCCCTTCTTATGAAAGGGGACAACAATGGCCATACCTCAATCTTTGGGGATAAGGCCAGTTTCATCGATGAAGGTGAATAGGGAGGCTAGTAAGGTGGCCCACCAGTCCTTTTCTGCCTTAAGTAATTCTGGGGGGATTCCATCCAGACGGGGAGCTTTATCATTCTTTAGCTGACAAATGTAAGCTTTTACCTCTTGAGGAGATACTGGGGCCCATTTTTCCAAATTTTCTAATGTAATCGCAGGAGAGAATTGTATGGGGTCTTCATACATTTTTTTTGGAAATAGGACGTTCATATATTTGGGGGGATACAGGAGGCTAATGGAGAGGCAGCGGATGATGTATTATTAGACACCAGTTTCCAGAATAGAGATATATTTTTATTCCTGGGTGCTTCAATTAAATTGGCCCACCTTTCTCTAGTGTATTCTTTTTTCCGTCTATGTATCAGGAGTTAATATCCTTCTTTTGAGCTGAAAGAAAGCTATAGGCTTCCTGCCTATTCTTTCCCTCAGCCCTAGATCCTTTTCACACATACTACTACCAAGACAAGTCTCCCCCATCCTATAATTAGGCATTTGATTTTTCCTACCTAACTGCAGAACTTTACATTTATCTCCACTGAAATTCATTTCATTTGTTTTAGCCCAGTTTTCCAGCCTGTCATCCTGTATCCTGTGTCTTCTACCGCATTTGCTACCTGTCCCAATTTAGTATCATCTGCAAATTTAATAAGCTTTTCCACAATTCCTTCACCCAAATAATTTATAAAGGCGTTGAACAAAACAGGTCCCAGGACAGATCCCTGAGCCACTCCACTTGTCACTCCTCTCCAAGAAGATGAGAAACCATTCACAAGCACTCTTTGGGTGCAATCTATCCCATTGGAATAAACTTGTAAAGCAACAACTTCAGCTCCTCAGTCTTTTCTTAGACTCCCTTCATTCAGTTACAAGACAGGAAGCTATGAGAACAATTACAAAACATTTTTAATGTGTTATTAAGTACATCCCATTAAGTTCAATAGGCTCTGCATGCAAAGTTTGCAATTAAACATAAAAGTCTTCTAAAACTATTGTAGGTTTCTCAGTGAATACAAAATTCTCCAAAAATATTTTTTCTTCTATCTCCTGGGCATTAAAAAACATACTGGCTAATTCTCAGCATGTACACACAAAAGTAAGTCCTTTGGAAACTATGGACAGCATTAATTCCAGCATTAGGCTGGCACTGTAAATGTCACCAAGATGATACACTGAATGGATACTTGCTTTTGCATGTAGCATTTGTGGGAAGCATTACTCTGTGGGTTGCATCAGTTTTAATCACATCAGTACTCCCCACCCCGTTTCATACAATGGCTTCCAAATGGAAAAAAAAATGGGGGAAGGGGCAGCTGCCATGCCATTCTTTGAACTGAATCTTATTTGTTTAAGATCAGGTACTTTATACAATCCAATCCAAAAATACTAAAAAACCCTCAGACAAACCAAAAACAACAACAAAAACACACATAAACTGTTCCTAGAAAATATTCCCATTTCTGTCTTAAAATTAGCCAGAAGAACTGGCTTTTCAAAGATGATGAGATTTGGGAAAGAAGAACTGCAGGCTAGAAGTGAACAGTGCTACACTGAAAAATCCAAGAGTTATTGCATTGTATAAGTGTCAGATCTCTAATTGGATGCCCGGAAGAACAGAAGAACTATACACCTTCTAGTTCTCCAATAGACTGGTGCCCATGAACAGGTTAATAAAGTCTAATTATTCGTGTTGCCTTCTGTGGATGCTGCTAATGCTTATTTGAAGATTAGCTGACAGAGTCCTCTGAGAAGTAATCTCTTTCTCTTTCATAGCAGGTCTGATTTGAGCTGCCTTCAAGGGCAAGAACCTAAGTGAGGATTCATCATTGCTTATATCTGGGGGCCCCTGTGCATTACTCGCTGTACTTATTTGCTTTGTATGGTTGCCCTTGCAGTACATAGTTGACAGACATAGAATGGCTGTCTGCTTATGCATAAACCCCAATGCCTGGCACAATCCACATAATTCAAGCTTCACAAAGCCTATGTTGCATTTGAGTCGGTAGCTTACCTTGTTTCAAAGTGACCCTCAAATATACCACGGGCACTTTAACTATCCTGTCACTCTCTGTTGCATGAGTGATCATTTGTGCTAGACCAATAAGTAGATTGGGCTTTGCTTGATATAAAAACCAGGCATGAATAGGCTACTGGGGAAACCGTGGCTAATTCACAAAGTTAATGACTTAACCTCACAATTCTCTGATGGAAAAATATCCTTTAGTAATTTTGTGGATTCCTGCTGCCTCTGCCCTTCAAGAGGCAAATCACCCCCTGGTTCCATGCTACTACTCAACACATTATCAGCTAACCTTAGACAAACAGTCCCCTTGTTCCACCCTTCTGCGGTGATTCACAGAAGTTCAGAGGTCTAGTTGCCTTCAGCCTCATGGCAACAGATGAGCAGAACATTATTGCCAGACAAAATCTGAGTAAAGACTCTGAAATGCTCAGGATTTAAACTATTAGAATTATTCTGGCTATGATTACATTAGAGATACCAGTCAAAGAAGGAGTTAATTACATTGCATTTTTCTTAGTTCAAAGAGAAGAACAGTAAATAAAGAGATTTTTGAATAAGGTTTAGATGGTTAAGAATGACAAATGTGGATAAAATTATTGTAATATTTTTGAACAGAAACATTTTGAACAGCTGTGGTAGGTTATAAAACCAAAGCCATGGAGATGGTCTCAGATGGGTTGTTACCTGCTTCACTGCTGATAACCTTATAATTATTCCTGCCAAAAGCAGAGCATATAATGCTGAAAGATAAACTATTTGGTGGAATTCTGTTAGTATGATTCGGCACTTGGTATCAATTAAACTTAAAAGTCCAAGTTTAAAATAGCAAACGGCTAAGCACAGGCTTGGAATCTTCTAGGAAACAATTATGTACATACTTTTATTAATTGTACTTGTAAATGTACATAATGAGTACTTTTATTAATATCCTGTATTTAAACACAGAACACCTTCCAGGATATCAGAAAAGCCTTAACATTAATATCTGACTTCAAAGGGAACACAGCTATTCTTAACTCTCCACATTGTAGCTGTTGACTGTGATGTGCTCATGTGCACACACACATATTTTCTAACCGATGAGAATTCTGGATATGCTTTCATAGGTTTCTAATCTTGTTTGTACTCACATTCCCTGAATTAACTATGCAGCACACACTGTATTTGTAAGGCAATGAATATTGATGTTTCCCAGTACCACCATGAATGGGGAATACTGAACTGCTTGCTCCCATTATGTGCAAACATTACATCCTTTCAAAAGATTATTCTGAGTTCACAGACTGGCTCTGCAGTAACTTGTTACCTTCCTTCCTCAGTAGCTTGTACTTATTCAAAAGTGCCATTTTTGTCATATGTTTTAAACTATGACCCTTCTGCACTAGACCTTTCTGCTAGTCACCTACTAGCTATTCTGCACTACACTCTCTTTTTATCCCATTTTTTTTATCCCATTTTTTGGTCACTTCTGCATTGCACTGTGGTCACCCAAAGGTTGGAGTGCTGTTGCCCTGGGGTATATGGATCCTGTTTTGCCACAAGCTTTTCCTCGATCCAGAGTGCCCCGCTGCAGATTTAAGTGTAGAATTTTAAACTCAGTTCCGCCCTGCCCCCTTCCCACCATACCTAGGACATTAAACCCAGGTTTAGTGTTTGCAATGCAGAATTTATAACCCGGGACAGGCAAGCAAATTGGAGCAGAACAAAATTAGTGCAGAAAACAACAGATAACAGAGATAACAGCAAGGTAAATGACCGTGAATTGAACACAGAGAAAACCCGGGGTGAGGTCCAAGTACAGAAAGGGCCAATGACTGTTAATCCATTACAGAGGTTTTGACTACCGTAATTAACGTGGCCTCCTTAGCTGATCAATCAATTAGTAAATTGAAACGCAATGCTATTTCATCTCAGTGAGGCTCTTTCCATAGACTTTCTTCTTTCTGATTGCCTTTTAGTTCTACAAGGTTTCTTTGCGGGAATAAACACTGTTTGTACTGATCACACACTGCACTATACAATGCTAAAATATCCTTCAGAAGGTGAAGTGTAGTGGGTTAAACGCATGGAGAAACCACTGAGACTGATGTAGTGATCAGCATGGTTTACTGGTACACAACAAGACAAAGACTAATGGCGGGCTGGCCAACTATATACACACCTGGGGACACACCCCTAGGTCCCGTTGGTGGGTTTGAATCTCCCGCCACGGTCCCATTGGTTCCCCCAGTGGAGGGACTAGGAGCCTAGTCCCCATTGTTCTTCCAGAGTCAAACTCTGGGGTATTCGCTGGCCCCTGGTGGCGGTCAGCGGACACAACAGAAGGAAAGTGAAAGGTGGCTAAACTTAACTGTTTCCTCATTAATAAGGAGCCATTTAGCTGTGTGTATTTGAACAGACACCAACAAGTCAATTAATTCATGTTTTATTTTATATATTTTATTCACCTGTTAGTGACATAGACTGGTATTACCATTAGCATTAGGTTGCCTCTCTGCTTGCCAGCTCCAGCTTGTGAAATTCCTGGAAGGACAGTTTGGTCATGGGAGGAAGCCATAGGGTTTGCCCTCTGAAGCTGCTGTTGCCTCCGGAGGAAATGTGTGTAGTCTGGAGACGAGTTTTAATTCCAGGAGAACAGCAGGCCCCACCTTGAGGCTGGCAATCCTAATGCAGTTTTAAGAACCCTGCTGACTTTCCTAAGGAGGAAACATGCCCAGTTTCGGGGCAGTCAATCGTATATTGCTTTATTCAAGTACTGCCAGAACATTACACATAAAAAGAGAAGCCAGCCCTTTCTTCATTCTTACCCCATCTATGTATGGCCTGCTGCAGTTCATCCCATATATATTCAGTCTCCTTAGGCCCCAATCCTAAATATACACTCACAAATATCAGTGTTATTTAACCAAGCTTCAGGCTGCAGACATAGTTATTATGTCATAATGTTCACACAGACTCTCTTTAGAATCTTTTCACATATAGGAGACAGTTATCCTGTTGAGGATAATTTGATGTTCTAAAGGCCATGGCGAATCTGAACTCAGACTGGCCTAATGCATTTTTTAGGTCCTTGGCATGTGGCCTTTGCTGAGAATAATAGGCAAGGAAAGACTCTACTCAGAGACCCAAGGCCCTGAAGCTCATCAAGTATTAACTTGGAGCACTTTAATAAATCACCATGGGCATGCTGAATCACAGAGGTCACTCTACGCTTATGAAAGCTTTAATATTTGTCTACTGGAGGAATCTGTACCGTCTGGCTCTCTTCAGAAATCTGCTCTTTAGGATGAGGAAGAGTCTCCCCCCTCCCTCCACTTTCAAGCCTAGCGGTATGAAGGAATCGAGGTCACTTGGAAACCTTTGGTGAAAATATGTATTACATTCCTATTAGCATTTAACACCATCCATGCAAGACATTTTTCAGCAGGCAAAAGCCATTTGAACAAGGGTTAATGCAATGAGAGAAACGGCAGTATTACCAATGTTATTCTAGGGAACTTTATAATGGGAATCGAATGCCAAGAGTGACAGATTTAAGAATATATAAATCATGCAGAGCTCACTAATTCCTCTCCCCTAGAGACTATTGTAAAAATAACTTTATAACCAAGCTCTTAGCTGCTGCAGCTACACTTAGGAGGGTTTACATCATGGCAGTAATTTTAAAACAACCAAATTAGCCTGCCTTGTTTTCTACCTGAGGTGTATGCTGCTATATGCAGACTATCAGTGAAAGCTCATTTGCAGACCTTGTAATGCTGTGTCCCAGCCATAGCCATTGGAGCATGGGTTCAAGTGTAACATTGTCAGAGTTATTATGGGGAAGGGATCTCTCCCTGAAATTCAATTTTGTAGATATAGCCATTGATTTCTTTCATTCTCTTTATTCTCTTTTAAAAGAGGGATTTTCCTTTATTTTCTCTTTGATTTCTTTTTGTAGAGAAATCAATGCTCCCTTTTGTAACTTCGGCCCTTGCAGTTGTTTTATGTTACACATCACAGGGTTGGTACTGTAGCAAGGGAATAGGAAGATTTGGGAAGACATTGCAGGTCTCTGAGTATCTGACTAGGGTTTCCAGGCCTAGCCTGGCCTGGCAACCAGCTGGAGACTGAGGGCACAGAGATATGGGCTGTGAGCCAACGGTGTGATATCACTTCCAGGTTTCCCTGTCTAGGGAGAAAACCTCTCTGGGAATGGACCAAAACCATAGAATTTTCAGTAATTCCCAGAGAACTGATGTTACTTCAGGGTTTTCTTGGAAGTGATGTCACACCTTCAGCCAACAGCCACTGGGGAGCTGGCAAGCCTAGCATTTACAGAGTGAAATTCTGAAATTTTGCAGAAAATTCTGAAATTTTGCAGCAAATTCCCTTCCTGCTCCCTCTGCTTTTCAAATTTCTCTTTGATCAAAATGGAATTGATTAGAAATATACTCAAAATTCCTACACAGAGGAAAATAATTTGATTTTAAAAGAAACCCCATGGAGAGTGAGAGAGAAAAGAAAAGAATATATGGATCTTATAACCATTCTGAGAAAAAAATGAAATTTCATATAGATGGCTGGTCCCAGAAGGTGTACTTTTCACTTATAAAGGGAAAAGACACAGAATTAACTCAATTTTTAAGGTAGAAGACTTCATTAGAACGTATGAAGAAGACCTGAAAACTGAAGAGGAGAAATCAGAGACTACACAAGAGAATGACCAGCATTCACAAGCGGCAACAGGGACAACTAGGAAAACTTCAGCAACCAGAAAAGCAATAAAGATTACAACATCCTAAATAGTCACAAGACTCCAACAGAAGAATAAAGACGATACCAAAACACAATCACAAGATGGAGAGAAGAAGAATAAAGATAATTTCAATAAATGTTAATGGATTGAATGCACCTCAAAAAAGAAGACAAACATTTCAACAATTGAAAAAAATGGAACTAGACATTATATGTCTTCAAGAGACTCATATAAAAATGCAGATCAGAAATACTTGGAAATTAAGAAATTTGGAAAAGCCTTTATCTCTTCAGATAAGGAAAAGAAGAAAAGAGGGGTAGTGACATATGTAAAAGAACACCTACACCCTGAACTTCTATATAAATCAGAAGATGGCAGAATACTGATAGTCCAAATACAAAGACAAGGCAAAGTAACCTTGATTATAAATATATTTGTACCCTACCAACATCAGGAGAAATTTTATAAACTTTTGCAAGGACTTGTTTCAAAACAAAACTTTGATTAAATTTGTTTGATTGGGGCATTGTCAGCTTCAATTCTGGCAGCTTCCTGCCTGGTGTACAGGGAGCTTCAGTGGTTGCAAGGCCCAAGGAGACATGCAGATGATTTTCATTCATTTTCTAGTTTACATACTGAAGAACTACTGGGGTTGTATTCTGGATGCAGATATGCAAATAGTGTTTTCTCAAAAAAATCGTTCTTTCTCCCAGCTTAGATACTGACTTCATTTTCCCACCGTAGATTGTTCCTCTTCTCCCTTTGTGAGATCACCTTTTTCACATCAACTTACTCACACATGGAGATTTTATGCAGATGCTCTGAGCTCAGCTGGCAGAGGTTCAGTGACTACATGGGACATAACATACTCTGTTTTAGCATCTATAGAACCCCATATGCAGAGAGCTCAATCCCACTGAGTGTTGTGGCATCTGGTTGAAGAAAGCCCTTTCCAAAGGGTATTCAGCACTTATTAATTTTAATTTTCTTGCTTTATTGGATGGCTTTTGCTTTGCTGAGTGTTGAAAATTGCTTATTCTTGGTTTGGATATTATTATTATTGTTGGTGTTATGTATTGGGCTGGAATCTCCCAGATCTGTCCATAAGAGACGGGCTGAGCTTGAAGCACTGGAACAATAGACCACCGGGATTCTAGAGGTATCCAATGAGAAGGCAATGTTATGCAAACAGATGTAACCAGTGAGGAGACAATGTTATGTAAATAGCCTATCGTTGGGCGTGGGGTGCGTTTGGGTGTGGTTTTTGCATGCTACTTAAACAGGGCAGTTGCCCTGGAGTCTCCAGTCTTGTTCCTGAAATTCTTGAACCCAGTATTTAACAGTTGCTATAATTTGTGCTTTGTGAGCTGATAGGCCAAAAAGTGGAAGACACGTTTTTGAGAGAAATATGCAGCTCTAGATCTCACCCATTTCCCTCTGAAAACAACAGAAGCTCTTCTGGTCATTTTAAAAAAAGAACACACATTGACTAGTGACAGGTGCAGGTGAGTGCTGTTTGGGTGCTGCAGGGAAATGTTCATACCAAGTTCAAAATGTTAACAGCTCACTTCTGTTGTTATTTTTGTTGCATACTTGTATAAACTGTGGCATCTTCTTCAATATATTCCCAAGTAAGAACTAGAAAAAGGTTCAGTCTACCGCTTGGCAATATTTTGGAGGGGAAAGCCACGAGGAATGTATGCATCCATCAAAAAGGCAATGAGTCACACACATTCCATACTCCTGGTAGTATCCACACATTGTTGGATATTATGCTGTTGTAATCCTTAAACTCCTACATTTTCCTGTATGGACATTAAATCCATTTTATGAAACATTTTTGAATGTTAAATGTGATAAAAGAATACTTTCTTAAAGCCTGGTTTCTGATAAGGCATATTGATGCCAATATAATTTATTGTAGGTTTTCTAATGCAAATTAAAATTATTAACCCCACTCACCTGATTTGACATGAAGCTATTTGTCACTGTTTGATGCCTATACTCTGTATTTGTGTGTGTGTGTGTGAGAGAGAGAGAGAGAGAGAAGAGCGAGGCATGGCAGGTTTGTTTGTTTGTTTTTTAGTCCACATTTCTCACTGAGACTCAAAGGAGATTACACAGTGTTAAGTCAAAACTGTCAACAGGATGGGATATCCAATAAACAATGCAATAGGATCTGAATTGCAGAAATCTGAAAGAGAGCTGAAAAAAGCATAAGCAAAACATGGCACGTTAGATGATGCAGAAATTACATAGTAGGAGCACACTTACAGCAATAGACTGCACAGAACATTATAAGGCATGATATTAGTTGTTTATATAGAAACTAACTTTGCTAGGATACACCTTCTAGTGTATCACCACATTTCTGGTGATGTTTCATACTCAGGGGAAAAAAGCTTTGGAGAAAATGTGGGATGTGGCTAGTCTATAATCAAAAGGGGACAAGTGGCACAACAAGGTTGTCCTTTTCAGGCTGCTTGGCTCTTTGTAGACAGAAGGTGGTGCTGTTGATTAGCATCAGCCTCCACCACAGTATATTTTTCCCAGAAAAAGAGATGATCAATTTGCTATCACTGCAGTCATTCTTTATTGAACTTAAAAGAAGCAGCCATCTGGAACTTATTCTAGTATTTGACTTCAGTTACTTTACTGCTTAACACTGACCTACAGAGAGCTTTAACCATGTTACTTTCTCTTTTTAATGTAAATCAGAGAAAACAGCCAGCAAGAATAAGCTCTATAATGCAGTACATAATGTCGTGTTAAAAGCATTATGTCCCGTTAATTCACTGTCTGCTGTACAAAAAAATTAAAAATCAAAGTATCATTTTGGTAAACCACCAGGCTGTTCTTCAGCCACAAATGTGATACTGAGCTATGTATGATGGCCCGGGGTATGTTTTTCACCTCAAACAAAAAGTAGACTTTCAGTGAAGCCGACTTGACAGTCATGGGAGTAAAATGTTAGATGGAGGCTTTGGCCTCATCAATATGAAAGAAGAGAAGAAGAATTGTTAGACCTTTGGGGCCATTTCTTTTTTATGGACCACTTGGTGGCTGCACTTTCCCGCCTTAGAGTTGCTCACTTGTGCCAACAATATAACATGACTGGAAAAAGTAGATCTTGGCCCTTGCAGCTAATGTGATCTCTGCTGCTTCAAAATCAGAGATCACAGCAGCTCCTGTAGCTGAAATCCTTGAGCTGCTCATTCTTATGTTATACTGCCCATGAACAGTAATGAGGAGAAAGGTAGGCTTACAAGTAACATGCAATCTGACCCTTAGGGTCAAATGGTGTGGTAGATTACTAAGATATGGAAGCCACAAACCATAACACAAAAGAGTCATACCAAAATACTATCCACTGATTCTGATACCCTAAGAAGAAAGGGAGTCACTGTCAACACTGTAGGGGCAGACTATACCTGGTACCAATGGGCAAAGTCGTAAGGCCTGAGCACATGACCCTTGCACATGCGGGTTGAAGCTGTGTACTTAAAGGTGAGAGACCGAGGAGGCAGAGACAAGCAAAATTATATCATGCTTATTTCTAGGATCCTTGAGTGTCATGCCTATGTGGTGACATCATTTCTGGGTTTAAACTGGAAGTGGCATCACACCAATGGCGTGATGACTCTTCTCCACCATTTCTCCCCTGCTGCTTTGCTGCCTTTCCTGAGCAGTGGGCTGTAGATCTCCATCACAGTAAGAGACGTGGTAATCCAATGTGTGCTTAAGGCTATTAGCCTGTTTTAAAGTAAGCCATTGAAACAGGCAGTCTTGGACTAGATGGCCTCCCACCCTTAGGACTCTCGGACCACATGCTTATATACTTTAAGAGCCAAAATGCCAACTCCTACACTGGATCATTTTTAATGTTTCAGAGAGATGGACTGGTTCTTATAGCTTCATGATAAAGTTGATTCAAAATAACCATTGAGGCTAGGAGGTATTTATCCAAAGAGGAACAAATCAGTGTTCTGTAAGATTTGCAGAATGTCTAGTTAGGGGTGGCTGAGGAGATCCAGGAGGCAGATAGGCACTGATGGACTTGAATTGTGGAGCTGTACATTCAATAGTTGAAAAGCATGAAGTTTTGTCCAGCACTGATCAGAATGAAAAGCTGGAGGTACAACCCCAAGACTAGGATATGCTGTAAAAGAATTCTCAGGAGTTAAACCTGCAGAAGGTTCTCCCAAGATACAAGCGAAATCTTTGCAGGAGTATGAACTGCAGCTGGAATCCCTGGTATCTTTTTACAGATTGATTGGCACCCATGAAAAGAACATGAAGGCAGCAAAATTGTGTGTGTGCCAGAGGGAAATCAGTCGCAGCCTGGAGCTAAATGGTGAAGTAAATGCCTTTTCTGGCATCTGTATCCCCTGTGTACCCCAGGAAAGCCTTATTGGTGGGGTCTGGCTCCTGCAGTGAATACAACCCAGAATCAGACCCTTCGAGTGGGAACCAGAAGTCTGTGATTTAAGGGGTCAATAGAGACTAGAAAGTCTATTTGCCTTATTTTGATATCTTGGCTTGCCGAACAGTGTCATCCAAAGTATACTTTCCTGGGAGTAAGCCTCATTAGTAGACTAACCTGGGCTTGGTCTCTAAATAACTGGAATGATAGTATATGACTTGATATAGATAATCTCCACTGGTCCTGCAGGATATCCCTTTGGATAAAACCTTATGGAATTATTTAGACATGAAGTCTGGATAAAGCAAAAGTTGGATTGACCTAGGAAACAGTTCATAAACAGCAAGATTTAAAAAGGGAGGGTCTCTTTGCCCCCTCAGTCAGAATAAAGAGACAGACACCAGTGTGGATTTAACAAGGGCCACTTTATTAATTAATTAATTAATAACAACTACTGGCGAGGGGTTGCCAGAAATGTACTGAGGAATATGACAGGTGTCAATCTCCTGACAGCCTTCATTTCCTTCTGGGCGATGCACCTGCCCCGATCTCAAGCCACCGAAGGTAGCTTTCGACCAGCAGCATGGGCACCTCCCAATTCACCCCACACCACAGGAGCTTGCCTTCCCGGTTTTTTTTTTTCTTTTTTCCTTTCCTTTCCTTCCTTTTCTTTTACTAAAAGCAGCTGGAACTGCCCCAAGCAGCCCAGCCAGCCTCTGCCACCGATGCAGAGTGCGCCACAGCCATCAGCGTCCCCAGTGTGTTCCCTCAGCAAATGCCAACGCCACTGCCGCCAATAAGCTGCAGCCGCCGAGAGCCTCTTCAGGCTGTCGTCCCGATGCTGGTGAGATCCACCGCCCAGGCCCCAAGCCTACAAAGGCTCCCTAACTGCCTTGTGCTCCTTTCTCTCCGAGCACGCCAAAGGACTGTGAGGTAGGGGGCAGGAGCCAGGCCTAAATAGGCTGGCTCCGCCCCCTATCAGTGTCTTCTTCTTTCTGCCTCTCGAGGAGGCAAATCAGCCCTCCCCCACCAGCGCAAGCTTGGTGGGGGTTGGGGCTCGCATTCCACACCTTTGTGTGAAACTATGTAGAACACCTTGTGTGTCTGAAAAAAGATTGAGTTCATTGGCACCTTTAAGATCAAAAAAAGTTTTATTCTCTGTCTTGACTCTAATTGGCTCTTCCTAGCAACTAACCCTCTCTACCCTCTGTCTTTCTATATGTAATGGTTGAGGAAATTCGATTTCACTATATCTGAAGAAGTCTGCTTGCACATGAAAGCTTATACTTTGCATAAAACTTTGTTGGTCTTAAAGGTGCCGCTGGACTCAAACTTTGTTCTGCTGCTTCAGACCAACATGGCTACCCACCTGGATCTACCTTGTGTGTCTGTGTGTATGAGATTGTGAGTCCCTGCCTGCTCACCCAGCACTGGATGGGACTTTGGTGTCTTGTTTGCTGTCTGGAGGGAGGTTCTCCAGGCCTCAGAATGGGAGGGCTGGGGGTTGTGACACCTGGTTCCTCCTCCCGACTGAAGACCTACCAGTCTGCAGCTGTGGGTTGCCAGTCAATGCTTCCTCCTGTGCCGTGATGGTCTCTGCAGGCACTGCTGTGCCTCAAGGACTCCCTGCCACCATGCTTTGGAGACTCCCTGTTGGCCTCTTCATGGCCGGGTCAGTCGCTCCAAGGCTGCCAAGTCCCCTGTCGTCCTGCGTTGGGGTGGCCCTGAGAGCCAGTGGGGTGGTGGTGGGAAAGGTCTGGCTGTTCCATCCAGTTCTCCAGCCCTCCACCTGCCACAGACATCAGGGTGGAGCCAGCCCCTGACCCTAGATAGAGATGAGACAGCAGTTTTGAGCCAGGTTCAGACAAAGGCAACAGCTACTTCTGTTAGTTGGCCAATTCAGTTGGAGGTCCTAGATCTTTCCTCCTCCCCAAGACTTGATATGGAGTGGTGGACTTGCTGAGGTCTGAGAGTGCCTTTTTGCCTCCATCCACTCTGCTTCACTATTTGCATATTTGCAAATAGTACAAAAATGCTATAAGACCCCTGTACCTTTTCTTCCAAAGAATTGCCCCTAGAACCTCTTACAGTGCAGAGAAGTGAGGAGAGTGTAATACTACTTTTCTAGGAGGTATCCCATCCCTTAATCTAAAGGTGGACAAATGTATAGCTGCATTCAATGACACCAGAGATAAGTAGCTCCCATGCAATGGTGGTGGCATATCAGTGAACTGCTCATGAAACGGAACTTTCCTTGTCCTGAAGTACCCTCAAAGACTGTTCAGGGGACCTAGAAACAACACTGGGCATGGTGTGGGGCCTGCAGTGGGATAACTAGAGAAAATGCCCCTTCCTGTTCCAGCAAAATGCCCTTCCACTGGCAGAAAAAAATTGTTGGATCAAATTCATGGTTTAGATGAGGACTTTCCTGCAACATCACCTGCAGTAAATCCTAGTGCAAATAATTCATTTCCGTTCTCTGCTGATTCCATGTTTTCTTTCAGTGCTGCTTTTATCCATCTCCTGCAAATCCTTCCTATCAATTGTGCATTCTTAGATTCAAAGAAAAAGATTCCTAGAAAAAAATGATCCAGCAATCAATCAATTGATTAAACAAACATAAATAATTAAAATCCATTTACTCATCCATAATGAAGGAAAAAAAGCAGAGAACTAGATTTGCAGACCAGTACAATTGGTGGAAAATATGGTTTGATTTTTTTTATGTGCTTAAAATCCTCTAATTCTCTGATGGATTGTGGCCAATTATGTGGCAAAAGATCCCATTGAAATGAGCGTGGCACATTCAAGTGTCATCTTTAAGAATGGAATATTAGGCTGTGACACAATAATGAATCACAAAGAGTTTTGCTTTTGGGGAAAGTGTCCAGAGTCAGCCTTTTAGTTGTAAAAGAGTTGTATGGTAGTGAAATCTTCCCCGTCCCCAGATGTTTTGCTGGACACCCCTAGAGAGTACAGATGAAAAATGGTGACATTTTCAGGCTCTGCTCATATCAGAGAGCCTTCAGAGCAAATTACTGAATGTGAGACTGCTCCATCAGGAATCCTTTGAGACTGCAGTTATTTTTCAAAGTGCTTTAAAGTGATTTCACAAAATAGGATCACCTTATATTCCTCTACTCAACTACTTCTCTTCACTCATTTCCACTTTTCCCTATGACCCATGTCTGTGCTGCTCAAATTGGCTTCAACATTATTGTTAGCAGAGAGATAGAAACACAGGTAGGAAAAGAACTCATTCAATGTTAAACATATTTCAGGGTTGCTAATAGTACACATATTTAAATTTAATTATGCATATACGTGGTCAGTTTGGGCACACATTCACACACACATTCTGTCAAAGGTGATGAGTTAAAAATAGAGCATTGCCATTCCTCAAATAATCTTGGGTTACCTAATATTGCATGAGCATCCCTGTCTTTGGAGAGTGCACCTGTTGGGAAATGGTTGGTAGGCTCTGTCACACTTGCATTTATAAATGAAACAACAATGTTATTGCCATAGAACTAGTCTGCAGGAAATCAGAATAGGAAATCAGAGCAGGAAATCAGAGCAGGAAATCAGAGTAGTAACTACGATAAGGAAGCCATGCAAGTGGTTACCATATGCCTGCTGTTCTTTCTTAACAGGGCATGTACACAAGCACTGTGATGGACAGTAAATGGTCTGAGAACTGTGAGTGATAGGGAATTCAAATGGAATTCTACAGTTGTGTCAGTTAGGAGTAGTAGTTAAGAATGACATTTGAGAATGATGTGGGAACAGTGAAAGAGAGTTAAGGAGAGTTAGAGGATCAAGGAGGATCCTGAATTAGGGCAGTGGGACAAGTACCCTGAGGGAAATAGCTCCTAGTAAAGGGGGCGATTCCTATCAAGTGGTTAAGGTGGGAAACTGGAACTTTTGTGTATGTTCCTGCTTTCACAAACTTAAGTATTTTTGAGAAGCTTATGCTTATTTAAGCAGTGACTACCAAGAGCTCTCTCTCCACGGTTTTAAAGACTTATCTGTATAACAATACACTACTGTTTATTGTTTATATTGTTTATATTTATACAAAGTTACCTCATTTTGTTGCCTGTACACCTTCTAAGTCCTAAACCTGATACTACCTGATCATTTCTCTTCAAAAGTGAACTAAAGCAGTTTGCAAGTTTTGAATTACCATCAGCCTCTCACATGCAATTATCAGATGAAAACAAAAGGATTTTAAGATTTTAGAAGGATTTTAGTTGGTCCTGCAGTGCCCTAGGCTGTGTCAGCATGTGTCCATATACATTTTGGTGTAGTGGTGGCAGACTCTATCTGGAGAACTGGGTTTGATTCTCCACTCCTCCACATGCAGCCAGCTGGATGACCTTGGGTCAGTCACAGTTCTGTCAGAGCTGTTATCTCAAAAAACAGTTCTCTCAGAACTCTCTCAGCCCCACCTACCTCACAAGGTAGTCTATCTGAGTGCAGAGACCTTAATGGAAAAACCCATTCTGTATTTTCTTTGTAAGTTTGCAAGCCCAGAAGAGCTTCCTGCCAAAGCAGGCAAAGACAAGAGGGAGGGTGCTGGGAACTTCAACAGCTTCAAGCTTCAAAGGGGGAGGACAGAAGGGGGAGGAGGGGAGAAATCCTGCAGAACTACACACTAAAATTACAGCTATACAACGAACATATATGATAATAATTAATATCAAGTCAAAACTTTTCTCTTAAGTTAATAATAAAATTTCTATTCTGTTATTGCAATATGCAAAAAATTTAAATTATTGACAATGCAAGGTTATGTAATGTAATATAAACATTTCTTCCAAAGTTCAAGCTATTTTCTGACTTTCCTTCCTCTCTTCTTGCTTTTATCATCTCGGGGTGGTTTGGGTGCTGCCTCCCCCAATTCTCATTCAGATTCTACTTCTGAGATGCCATCTGCAGATGTTTCATGGCTTCAAAGCCTGAAAAGATTTGCAGTTGTCTCCCAACGTGCTTTCCCCTTTCCTCAGCTTTCCCCTCTGACCCCATGGAATGTTTAAACTTAGGTATAGCCAAAGGCTCTGTGAGTGGGGGGCGGGGTGGGGGTCAGAGTAGGGAGGAACACCTCTTCTGCCAGCTGCAATACCTGAACTGTTGCTTTCTTTCCTGCTCTTCCTGTCCCCAGGTATCAATTTGGACGTGGACCAAAGTTGGCCAAAGGGCAAGAACCAAAGGACTTCTGGCCCTTGCCTCTTCAGCTGTGGTTCATGCCTTTGAATGAGCTGGGCCATTGTTTCAAAGAGCCGGCCAAGTTATAGTTGGTTTGTTGTTGCTCAGTTGCACAGTCGAGTCCGACTCTTTGCGACCCCATGGACCAGCTCCC
>NW_015171593.1:143538-159501 GCF_001447785.1 Gekko japonicus | reverse complement strand
GTCCTTCCTTATAGTCCAGCTCTCACAGCCATACATGACTACTGGGAATACCATTGCTTTGACCATGCGGACTTTTGTTGGCAGGGTGATGTCTCTACTTTTTATCATGCTGTTTAGGTTCGCCATCGCTTTCCTCCCAAGGAGCAGGCGTCTTTTAATTTCATGGCTGCTGTCAGTTGGTTTGGTTTGGTTTAAATCGCATTTTCCCCCCAATTGTATTTATTAGTCTTGTAAGCCGCTTTGATTTATTAGTCTCGTAAGCCAGTTTGGCATAGTGGTTAGGAGAGCGGACTCTAATCTGGGAGAATTGGGGTTGATTCCCTGCTCCTCCACATGAAGCTGCTGGTGTGACCTTGGGCCGGCCACAGTTCCCTTGAAAGAGCAGTTCTCGAAAGAGGTCTCTCAGCCCCACCTGCCTCACAGGGTGTCTGTTGTGGGGAGAGGAAGGGAAGGCGAATGTAAGCTTCTCTGAGACTCCGAGTGAAGGGCGGGGTATAAATCCAATCTCTTCCTCCTCCTCTGCTTTTTCTTCTCCTAATCCATTTTTGTCATCTTCTTCTGGAAAAAAAGCAGAAAACAAACTAACTAAGTAAGTAAGTATGAAGCTTGGAGTAGCAGGAACTGCATGGACAAAAAAGCCTTTAGGTTGAAGAAGAGAAGAAGAAGAGGTTGGATTTATACCCCGCCCTTCACTCTGGGTCTCAGAGCAGCTTACAATCTCCTTTCCCTTCCCCTCCCCACAACAGACACCCTGTGAGGTAGATGGGGCTGAGCGAGCTCTCCCAAGAACTGCCCTTGAGATAACAGCTCTGAAAGAACTTATGACTAAAATTGGCCCAAGGTCACACCAGCAGCTGCATGTGGAGGAAGATGGGGCTGAGAGAGCTCTTTCGAAGACTGCTCGTGAGAGAACAGCTTTGAGAGAACTTGTGACTGATCCAAGGTCACACCAGCAGCTGCATGTGGAGGAGTGGGGAATCATCCCCGGTTCTCCCTGATTAGAGTGCATACTCTTTATCGCTACATCAAACTGGCAAATTAGATGTAGGATAAAATAGAACTGCTGAGTCACTTTTTACAGAAGTTAGGTCATTGGGGAGGGACTTATACTCATTAAACCTGGAGCTTCCTGCAAAGGAGAAGTAATAAATTGAGAGAGGACATGTATGTGTACATGGATGTATGCAGATAAATGTATAGATGCACACATTTCCCCTTAGGTAACACCAGGGCTATATTTGGGCAGGAACGCACAGGAACGGAGTTCCAGCTGGCTCCCAAGTTGGCCACGCCCAGCAGGAACTCATTAGCATAATAGGCCACACCCAACAGCAGAAACTCATTAGGATTGGCTACATTAGGGGTGTGTGGCCTAACATGCAAAGGAGTTCCTGCTACAAAAAAAGGCCCTGGGTTTTGACAACAAACAAGGTAAACAGAATAACAAGCAAAAGGTGGGTGTGGCTGGATAACCACACTTCTGGTAACATGGGGGTGTGGCCTAATGTGCTAATGAGCTGTGCTGTCAGGGGTTTGGCCCAATATGCTAATGAGTTCCTGCTGTTGGGTGTGGCCTATTATGCTAATGAGTTCCTGCTGGGCTTTTTCTACAAAAAGAGCCCTGGTAACACTAAAAGGGTGCTGCTCTGGACATACACAATGTAATGAGCAATCCACTTTTACCTCTTGGTTTCCACAGTCCAGGAGGGTTATCATGACACCAGCTCAGACAGAATGTGTTAGAAACAATAATAATTGCTTTGTTTAATCTGAGGAAATGTCATTAATTGTACTTGCCGATGGGAGTGAAGCTAGAAGAAAAATCTGTCAGGAGGGCTTTTGGGGAGAGAAGAAAAATTAAAACATTCTTTAAAAATACAGCAGTATATTCCCCACACACACACACACGTAACTAGACAAAGAACGAGTTATTAAACACACTAACAAGAAAAGTATATAAATACCCTGGCAGCCATTCACTTCACCTGTAAGCTGAATAGCTGGGTGGGTACAGAAACAGAGGATTGCCTGAAGAAACCAGGAATGTATGGCTTGACCTTAGAAAGGTAAACCCTGCAGGTTGAGACACACGAAACAACAGCCACACGTGGTGGTGGTGGTGGGAAGTGCTGTCAAGTCACAGCTGATGTATGGTAATCCCATCGGGTTTTCAAGGCAAGAGATGGTTCAAAGGTGATTTGCCATTGCCTGCCTCTGTATCATGACCCTGGTATTCCTTGGAGGTCTCCCATCCAAATACTAGCCAGGACTGACCCTGCTTAGCTTCTGAAATCTTTTTAAATTTTTTTAATACATTCTACAAAACTACACACTAACTAAAATTACAGCTAAACAACGACCATATATGCTAAAAATTAATGTCTTAAGTCAAAGCTTTTCTCTTATTCAAGTTAAGAATAAAAATTCTATTCTGTTATATCGATATGCAATTTTTTTTAAAAATTATTGACAATGCAAGATTATATAGTGTAATATAAACATTTCTTCTGAAGTTTAAACTATTTTCTGCCTTTCCTTCCCGTCTTCTTGCTTTTATCATCTTGGGGTGGTTTGGGTGCTGCCTCTCCCAATTCTGATTCAGATTCTACTTCTGAGCTGCCATCTACAGATGTTTCGTGGCTTTCCAAGCCATGTGAACTGTCCAGTTCTCCTTCTTCTTCTTCCTCTGTGTTCTTTGTACCCTTTTTAGGTTCTTGATGTCTTTTCAAAAACTGCTTCGCTTTAGTAAAAGAGTCAATCTTTCCTTTTTTGCCTTTGTAGTTGAACATCAAGACTTCAGGTAGTATCGATCGGTAGGTAGTGGTATTTTCCTGTAGAAAGGTGGTTAAATTCTTGTATTGTTTTCTCTTCTTCCCTATCTCAAATGTCTTTCAGTATTCTGATGTCTTCTTCTTTGATTTTCAGTGTAGTCCCAGATGTTGCTTTCAATATTGCATCTCTTATAGATCTCTTAGAGAATCTGACGTATATTTCACCAGGTGGGTTTTTTTCCTTAATAAATTCTGAATATGTCCGGTAGATCATATCCATTTCCTTTTGTAATACTTCTGCCTTAATGCCTATCACTGGTGCAAGCTCTTCACTAAGGATTTCTTTCAGATTCTCAGATTTGTCTTCTGGTACACCTTGAAATCTCAACACATCTGAAGATTTTTCCATTTGTAGCTGCAAAGGTTGAGTTTTATCTGAAGATCTTTCTTTTTCCACAACTTCCAGTCTTTGATCAATTGCTTTAGTCCCTTTTTCAACTTCTTCTGTTCTTTTATTAGATTCTGCATAACACTGGCATGACACCATTCAGGCCTGACTATATATCACAAGATCCAGAAATGTGTGAGGGGCATGTCAGGGGAGGAGCAGGACCCGGTTAAATTCTCTCAGCCCAGGTCCTTTCCCCAATGTTGGTGTAATATTACACTAGCAAAAGAGGTGGCATGAGTCTAAATATTCCCAGTACACTAAAAATATTCCAACTGCTTCCCACTTTGCCCAAGTCATAGCAGAAATTAGAATTCTGACTCTGCCATCAATCACAGCTCACCTAAGCAGTATATGAGCCTCATCCAAGGCTTCTGTTTCCCAAATAATAGGCAGTGAAGTATAGGGCTACACCTGTTTGTTCCCATGTCATGCACACTTATGCACAATGCACAAAAAGGGAGCAGTCTGCATAAACAGCCATGAATAAGAACATACATAGAAAAAACATACTGCTTCTCTTTCCAGAACCTTTATAGGTATTCCATTGCAGAACACAAACACCCTACAGGAACCACCACACCTCTCCTCATAATGGGGGTGCAAGGCTATTGCAAATTAAGCAAGGGGAATCCCCAGCACCAAAGTGGGACTGCTACACATATCCCCCATGTGACCCTAGCATGCAATGTGGTTCCAGTGGATTGGTTTAACAGCCCTACCTCTCATAACAGTGCTAGCAACATCTGCACCACTGCCTGCACTTACAGAAGGGGGCTGCTGTTTGCCATTCAATCCTGCATGAAGCTATGCTTTCACTAGGCTCTGATGAAAGCAAGTGCCAAGGCAGCCTAGCAACAGGTGCTCCACTCCAAGCATTGCTGCTGTTTGCCAAACACTTCTGAGCTCTTTTGCCTTGCAGGATCAAAGCCTGCTCATATGGAGCAGCACAGATAGAAACTGCAGACAGAGTTCCATTGCCCAATGCTGGCATAATCTTTATCCCAAAAAGTGAATCTCTAAATGTGGGTAGCACTAAGAGTGACGGTGGGGTGGAATATGAGAATTAGAAGTGCACTTAGGTTGGTGCCACTCTCTAAATCTAGAACTGTCTACCAAGAACAAAGTGCCAGAGCTCATAATGCTCTCTGTTGTAACTATTGAACATTACTTATTTCTTACCCTGTGACTCTGTTGGCTGTCTCTAAGCAGCCTTCCGGCAGGGCAGTGCATTGCATGTGGATTCTCATTTTCTTTCTTCTTCTGGTTTTGCTGCTGATGGGATCCTTGTGGCCAACGATGAACTTTGCCTTATTCCCAGCTTTCTCCAAGCAAAATTCAAACCCTTCACTCCTGCTTCCCTTAACAACTTTCTATTCAGCAGCTGGTATTTATTATTGTTATTTTGTTATTCAGTCGTCATTTTGCAGTTGTATCATCTCTTGTCTCTATTCCCTTTGCTCTTTCTCTATCTCCTTTCATGGGAAATATTCCGGAACCAGAAAACTTGTTTGGGAGGGATCACTGGATTTCCACAGTGGCTTTCTCTTTGAAATAAACTGTGGGGATAGCTGGGTGATAAGTTTGGATAGCTTTGGCTTCCTTAATTTTATGCACCTATCTAAAGGATCTGCATTTTCAAAAGGGAACTCAAAACACACCTATGAGACTGTACAGGAGAGGATGTGGTATAAAAATGTAATAAAATACCTACTGAGATCCCCAGAATGTGGGAGTCAGAGGGCACATACAGGTCATGCCACTGTCTTGCCTTGATGGAGTGGAAGGTATTGTGTCTCCTTCGTTTCCTTGTTATTTTTAGTGGATGGGGGTGGGGCTTGATGACTTCATAGAAGCATGTCGGAATGGGTGTACATTGATTGGCTTCTTCTTCTTCTATTTTTGGTCCCCCATAGGGGATTTTTTAATTGCATTTTCTATAAACTACAAAGAAATATCAAGGGAGGGGAATCTACAAACTACAGGAGAAAGTAAAGAAAACCACTAAAAACCCAAGAGATGGAAATCATACATTGCTTAAAATAAAACAGCATTTTTTTAACAATTACGTTTTTTGGGCGGGGGTTGGCGTTGAAAGTGATCAATGATAATTTATTGCTTATGTTATCAATTCCAGCAAATCTGAATATATAAAGAGCTATACAGGATCATAAACCCACCCCCTACCCCCCGCTAAAGCAGGCTTCAGAAAACATTAGCATCTCATTTTTAAAAACTTTTTGTTCCCCAAATGACAATCAAATTTATTTTTTGGGGGGACCACCCCCCATCTTAGAGTCCAGTCCTCATCAGTAAGTGTACTCGGGGTCATTTCCTGCAGAAGCACACAGGAGTGGAGCTCTGGCAGTAAAGAGCCCAGGGGGCAGGCACATACAACAAGCCCCACCCCCTGCTCCCAGCAGCCCTCAGTCAGAGCAAGAAGCAGCCAGGTAAGTTGCAGAGCCCCCCTGCCCCCCGGTCCCAAACAGTCCAGTGGCAACTTTAAGACCAAGTTTTATTCAGGTACAAGCTCTCCCTCCTCTGCGAGGACAGATCTGCAGGTTCCGCCCCCCCCCAATAGCTAGCAATCTGAAACAGTCCAGTGGAGCCTGAGCAGTGGGTGTTGCCTTCTGACACACTTCCGGTGATGTCAGGGTGTATGGCATATGCAAATAAGTTATTCTAATGAGTGATGTTAATGAGCTCCTGCACCTTTTTTTCTATGAAATGACCCCTGAGTGTACTTGTTGTCTCATCTTCTCTTCCGCTTTTACAGTCTTCTTCCTCTTTATCTTCTTCCCTTGTTGATCCAAGTTGTTGCAGCAGACATTGGCCAGTCTTTAGGATAGAGTTCATTCTTCCCTTTTATCACTTTAATCCATATGTCTTCTGGAGACTTTAACCACTTTTTCACCGGACAGATTATCATTTTTATATTTTTAGGATATGTCCATAGATCACATCCCTTCACTTTAGGTATCACTTTTAATCTGCAATCCGGTCCCTTAACGACATACAGTCCATTTTAGATTCTCCCCTTTATCCATTTGGAGTTATAGAAGCTGATTCTCGGTTGTTGTCTCTATCCTTTTACAGATGTCTTTCAGTTAGAACTGCTATGCAACATAGTCTTAATTAAATATCATTGTTAGCCAGCATGGGGCGCCCATTTTTTATTGGAAGAGTCTATATTAGAGTCAGGTCACATGGCCTGGTCAGCTGAATTCCCACTTCCTGAAGAAGGCTTGGATTTCATTCTGCCAAAGGTTTCTAAAGTCTGCAGTATTGCCTAGAAATTTCTCGACAGCTCTTCATTATAGTCCATTTACGTTTAAAGCTCCATCCCCCTGCCTTACAATGCTTCACACTCTGTTTATTTTAGTGCGGGGGGGGGAGTTCCCTCCTCCCCTCACTTATTAAGAGGGGGACTTTCCACCATTTTTTTGGATTCAACGCTTCAGGAAACTCACAGTTCAACGTCATTCTCACCATCTCATCTCAGGTAAGGTTAATTTTGCCAGATCTCCATACGCTTGTCCCAGTCAACGGCTCCTCTTCCATCCAGAAGCAAAGCGGCGGGACTGCCGGAGCAGAAGGGAGCCTCAATTCACCGGCTGCATGCCAGGGGAGAGGCAACCCTTAAGCACCCCATGGCTAGGAGCCCTTCGCAAGGGCTCCGGGGTGTGTGTGTGTGCACAGTCACACCCCCTCCCAACCAGCAGCTCATGGCTCGCGTCCCTGGGAGCACCCAGGAGAGGTGGCCGCCATTGAGTTGCCAAAAAACAGAAGCCGATTAGCTTCTTCTTCATGTGGTAAAGGCATGGATTTTATCAGTGGTGTTGCTATGCACTCCAGTGTTATTGCCACTCTCTCAGTTTCTTGGCTTGGGGGCTTGGGTCCCTGTCCCCACTCCCCCCTTCCCCAGCTATGTAGGCCAGCAGCAGCAGCAGCAGCATGCTGGTGCCATAAGTCTTAGGATTGAGCTGTAGGAGTCAAATAATATACAAGCACTGAACATTCCAGAGTTCAAAAACAAAGCTAGTGAGACAAGTCACAGAGTATCATATTCCTTTGCTTTACTTGGGTGATTTTCAAATGCTGGAATGAACTGAGGAGATTAAAAAACAAAACAAAACAATGGCAATCAGTTAAACGCTAAAGATAAAACCAACCAATCCAATGAATTTTCAGAAATCAACACAGTTACTTGGTTGACCTGAAGTGGTTCTCGAAGTTAAGTTCAGCTGCTGGAGTCAAATAATATACAAGCCCTGTCACAGGAGTTCTCCAGATATTAGAGAGTATAAAACATAAGTCAATTCAAAATTCAAAACTCAGTCCTGAAGCTAACACCTTTCCTTTTACAGCTCACATTCCTTCTCTTGAGCCCTTCTTATTTGATCAAGTGATACATCTTGTACAGAGCAGACAAATTCTTAATATAATAATAATGCCACATGCTGTTTAGAGCAAGCTCTTTAAAAATCAATCAAATAAAAAAGGCTAGCCATATGAAATACATGATGCAATCTAAGTTGACAGCAAAGATCAGTTAGGAAATGCTTGATCAAGGTTATTGCTTAAATGGGTACCACATGTTGTATCAAAATACAACAAATTTCAAACAATGTTAGATTGCCCTCAAATCATTCCTTAGTATTTGATCCAGAAGTTATTTAAAAAAACTGCAAAAACTAGTATATAGACAAAAAAAAGTCATTGGTACTAGCTCTGCAGGACAAATTAAAAGCCTCTTCTCATTCATCTTTATAGAATCCATATAGTGTATATAAAATTAATATTTAAATACAAAGTTAAAGATGCCAGTTTCAAAATTAAAATTGTAAAATATGACCCTTCCATGTCTGGCAAATTTCGGTTCATGGTCAGACCTGCTGTATTTCAGATCCTTATTGATTCTGTATAGTCAGCTTTCATGGTAGAAATATACAGGGGTGTGTAGCAAAAACAAACAAACAAACAACAACACCCCCAGTATTTTTCAGATCCAGACATACTGGACCCAGAAAATATTGGTATTCTTGGTTTGTTGGGTTCTAGATACCAGTATGGCATCCGGATATGTTTTTGGGGGGAGAATTTTGATATTTTTCACCTCCATTATTCTCTATGGGGAAACTTTCTGGGGTATTTTTAAAGGTAGTGGCACCAAAGCTGAAGGGAAGCTGCTAGCGCCTGTCCTTTAAATAACCACAAAATTTCAAGTCAATTGCATCAAGGGATCCAAATCTATGGGATCCTGAGCAAGGTGCCCCCAGCTGTCCCCCATTGTTTCCTATGAAGGAACAAAAAGCAAAAATTGTAAAACCTGAGAATCCTCTATTGCTCAGCTCAAACACTGTAAAACCTGAGAATCTGAACCATGTAAACCCTGAGATTCTGAAATGAAGTAATACACCAGGATCTCAATGTAAAACATGAGAATCCACAAAAACCTGCAACCCTGAAACAAACCAACTCCAGAAAAGAACAGACTTAAAAAATAACAACAACACTTGAAACTGACAGTATCTTACCAAAAGCAGCCTGGCAAGCTGATTCCAGGCCCCTGGGGACACAGAAACATGGGTGAGGGACAAATTAATAGTCCTGGGAGCCTACAAATGCCAGTTCCGAATATTCCTGGTTAATCCCCAATATTTCTGGGATCTTTGGGACCATTTTTTTTTGTATCTCAGATATATTTGGGAAACCTGATTATATTTGAAAAATACCAATATGATTTTTTGATATATATTTGTCTTGATTATATCAAAGTGCAGAACCCTAAAAATATATGTATTATCTATTTCAATCTTCTCTGCTGGCCATCTAAAACAGGTCCAACTTACATTTCAAACTACTGGGATGCTACATAGGGGAAAGCAAAACAGAACTCTCAAACCAATAAATAAATATACACAAATAATGGTGTTTTGGGCCATTACAGCAGTTTTCCAGAATGGTATTAAGAATCTGGGATTCTTAGTAAAATGAAACTACCTTCCCCCCAAAAAGGCTGTGTTGTTTTTGAGTTTGGGTGCTCACCAAAAGAGTAGCAGCATGCTCATGCACTTCTCATGTTGTTCTTTGATTCCACTTGTTTTCTCAGGAAATGATATTCTTTCTTCCAGTTAATTCCATAGCAGTCTATAGAAAGGTGCACATGTGTGGAAACCGATCCACTTTGGGATCTGGTAAAATGGAGCCCTTTGTTACATGTACTTGAAATTCAGGGAGGTCCTAAGGGGAGAGGGAGGACTGCATTCCGAGCAAATTTGGTGATGTTATCTTCAATTAGTGCTGCCCCAGACCCTCAAAATGGCAGCCCAGTGAAAAGAATGATCCCAAAAATCCAGTGCCAGAAGCACCACAGAGATTTCTAACCCCATCTGGTAACACCCCACCTGAAATTAAACAATCACTGTGAAAATTCCCTTCCCCAAATCCCAGATCTGAAACCGTAATGGATTTTTTCTCAGTGTACACCCCTAATGCCATATGCTTACTCATTTCAGTTCTGGGAGCAATGAAGTAAAATTGTGAAAGAATTTAGAACAGATCTAGGAAGCTGAATATTGTTTTGTTTTTTGTTGCAATAAGATACAACTTGATTTATGAGCCAAAGTTTTGTTTAAATTTCCACTGTATTTTTTTCACTGTTGCCACATCCCTCCAAGTTTGAAGTTTTCACTGCAACTTTTGAGTCAGGAATGCATTATGTAGAAATTTTGAGTCAGGAATGCTGTACAATCTCTGAGGTTGTTTCTAAGAGAAGTAATGTGTACTATAAAAATGCAGATTCACTCAGGAAACAAATGAACAAACAAAAAGATTTTCACAACTTTTCCCAGGTATGTGACTCCATGTATATTTCAGTTACTTGGTATCTTGCCATGAAATGCATTATGTGATGAATATTCAGATTGTAATATGCATCTTCTGCCCACCAACACACATGATTTCTAAGGAAGAATGTCTGTAAGAAGACATGGAAGCCACAGATGTAGCTTTGTCCATTCTGGTACAAGACAGAATTGCATTATGCAATACATATGGAGGTTATATCAAAAAGCATTTAGACCACAGTTGTAATCCTGACTGCTCTGCTCTGCTGCACCATGGGTTGTCATGGGGAAAGCCCCTAGTAGAGTCCTGTCCAACTGGGTGGAGCTCTGGCCTCTAAAGTACCTCTGTCTATTTATTATACATTCTCTGCCTGCCTCCTGTGGTGCAGTTCATAATAATGAGCTCAGTGCTGGAGCTTTGGTTATACCTCTTTTCATGCCTTTTGGCCACAAAACCAGTTTCTTCCTAAGATGAGGAAGCTGGTCACTTCAATCATAGCAGGATAGCTACCACTACAGTTTCCTTAACATTGTCAAAAGTTGCTATTTATTTATTTGTTTATTTAAAACAAGATGACAAATAAAAAGACCCTGAAATCTACTTTTAAAAACTGTCCGCCTGTCCATCTGTCCGTCCGTCCATCTGTCCGTCCATCCATCCATCTATCTATAGTGAATAAAAGTCATCACTGGCTGACAGAAGACAGTGATTGAGGGGATTAGACAGATCTCCCTGGGAAAAGACTTCCATAATTTTGGCGCCACAACAGAGAAGGACCTTTCTTGGATTGCCACCCAATGATAATCGGCCACCCCTCAATGATAATTGGCCACCCCTAATGATAATCATAATGGTCATATATGTTAGTATGGGAGTAAGCAGTCCTTAATGAATGCAGGTCTCAGGCCATATAGTGTTTTAAAGGTCAATATTAACACCTTGAAGTGGGTCCAGAAGCAGATTGGAAACCAGTGGAGATGGGGGGGAAAGCCCTGCAATTATAGGGTTCCATTCTTGCTGCATTGCTCTGTACTAACTGTAGTTTCCAGACAGTCTTCAATGGCAGCCTCATTAAGAAATGGCAGTAATCAGGAAAAAGGATATAGAAAGATTTTGATATATGTTAAAATTTGTATTATCCTAATTAAAAATTTGTTTAAAAAAAGAAATAGCAGTAATCTAATCTAGATGTTATCTGGGCATGTACCATAGTGGCAAGATCTTTCGTACTCAGGAAAGACTTAGTTGGTGGAAGTTGGTGGAAGACACTTGTGGCCACTGCTATTTTCCCAGCAGGAGGCCTGGGTCCATCAGCACCCCTTACTGTGAGTCTGCTCTTTTAGAGGGAGTGTAACTTAATCAATCATATGAGACACCTCAAATCCAAGGTCAGTGTTTCTGGCCACCAGTAACACCTCCATCTTGTCAGGAATAACTTTCAGTTTATTGGCCCTATCCATCCCAAAACTGCCTCCAGGCATTTGGTTCAAGGTTTCCACAAGCTCACTGAGTTCTGCTGGAAGTGTAAGATAAAGCTGAGTGTCATCCACATATTTATAACAACCTAGTCTCTGAATGACCATAGCCAGTGGTTTCATGTATCTGTAGGAAAGCATGGGGGACAAGATGGAACCTTGTGGGAGCCCATAGATGTGTGGCCAAGGGCCCAGGCAGCAGTCCCCCAGCACTACCTTCTGAAACCTACCTCCCAAGTGTAACTGGAACCACCACAAAATGGGGGCTCCTAGTCCCAACCTAGAAGGATACCATGATCAATAATATCAAAAAACAATGAGAGGTCCAGAAGAATCAACAGGGTTGCTCTGTCCATCTGCTGGTACAGATCATCCACCAGGTCAGCCAAGGCTTCAGACCCCAGACCGGGTCTGAAGTCAGACAGGTTCCAAACAAACTATTTCATCCAGAAATCCTTGAAACTGTCTGGCTGCCACTCATTCAACCAGCTTGCTCAACAATTGTACATATGAGATTAGACAAGAGTTATTCAGCTCTTCTGGGTTCACACTGTAACCTATTTCAGGACTGGAGGCACCATTCCCTCCCTCAAAGAGGTGTTTACTGCTTCCTAGATGCAGTCAACCTGCCCTCCCATCAGATTAGGGGAGCTTGCTTTAAACCTGCAAAAGTTTAAAAAACATTAAATTTTAAGTTGCCTGTTGGTTTATTGTGGAGCAGCAGAAGATACGGTTCAGCCCATTTAATCATGGAGGTAACACTTTCTTTCAGAAACAGAAATGACTTTCATGTTGCTGCAGCCCTGCATGTCATAGCCCATGTGGCATAGTAACTGGCTCTGACTTCATGTCTGAAGTTCTTTCCAGATGTCACATGCGTGTCACTCCTATCTTGCATACCAGGAAAGCATGCTACACATCTTACACTCAAAAAATTGACTTTTAGGTAGTGTGTAACCGTAGCTGGAAAATATGCGTGTTATGTATTTCATACAAACTGGTGATTGTGTGTACCAAGAGTGTGCTCTCCTGATATACAACACAGGAGTGTCAGACATATAATCCCTGAAAAGGGCTAAAAGCAGATTGTTCCCTTCAGCAACTTCCATTTTCCGCCAAAGCATTTATCTACTGTACTTTGAGTTAAGCATTCTTTCATGGTAAGTTACTTCAATATTTGTGGCTTGTGACATAAATAGGAAATGTTTGTAGAGCCTGCATATTAATCTCCTTATTGCCTCTCTTTGAACAGCAAATGAATATGCACTGCAAAAGACTTAATCTAGATGCAGTATTTTCCCATGATAAATATCTCTTCCTTTTCTTTAGCCGTGCAAAGCACTTTTGTCCTTTATTTGCCACTAATGCTTATGATAAAAAATTAAATTACTGTTCATCCTTTCAATAAGTTTCCCTTGGAGAATCTGTGCTGAAGAACAAACATTTAAATGGGATGCAGACGCTTTCGTTGTATACACAGCCCTGCTATATTATTCATTGCAATGCATTTTTAATGTCACAGAAAGAAAAGTAAAATATATTTTAATTTCTGGAGCTAGGCAGCCAAGTGATCTGAGGAATCATAAATTTGCAAAGGCTGCAGAGAAATGTGGGGGGGGGAGGAGAGGTGCTACCCTCTGGTAATCAGAGTTTTTATCAGAGATTCGTGAAAGCTCTCATTGGACAGATTTCTCCAGAGACTGTCACCGTGTCTCATAGGCTCAAGGAACCTTTGGCCTACAAGGATTCAATATATCTCAAGGACCATTTCCCCACAATTGAAAAAAAATTAGGTCAGGAAAAGTGGGATAATAAAAAATTCTGGAAACAAAAGCCCTGCCATTAACGTAGCTGTTGGGATTATAATGGGAAAGATTTTCCTCCCATCAGTGATACCCAACTCCAGTTCTCAGAAAGAAAGCACTCTTGAGGTGTTTGGGGCAATTTATTCATAAGCAAACTCATTTTGAATAAATAATTGCTGTGATTTATAAGAGCATCTTTTGTAGCTATTGAAAAACTGTGTATTATTTCACAAGAACAAAGAGTGCATAGCCATCTTTTGCTTTGCTAAGAAATTGTCAAGACTAATGATTTTCTTTGTGTTGTATTCTCTTGGAATTCAGCAATTTATCTTCAATCCAAAAGCTTCGCAACATCTAGTGAAGAATCGATTTACAAACCTCTCTGAACATAAGATTGCAGATTAAACCTTATGGACATTGTATTCTTCAAACATGTGTACACCTTTCATGCTCTGGAATAAGGGAATAGCATAGCTGTTTGATGTGAACAAAAAAGACTGTACAAAATCTCCTGCCTTTGTTCTGCAATTCATGCTAAACGATTCTAACAAATGTAATTTTCCAGAATGGATTTTAAATTGAGTAAGGGAGGATGTGTACTTTAAAATAAGAAAATTCAAAGGAAAATTATAACTGCAAGTTTGATAGTGATGATATTATAGGCACCAGTTTAAGATGGCAAAGCATAGCTAGGTGCAGAATAAGAACAGCTGTTCAAATTGCAGTTATATAACATCAGAAGCTCAACTCACTTTCAACTACTATATGCAATGAATGGTTGAAAATGGCTTTTATTATATAGGTGGCCTCATTTTTTCTCCTTAATTAAAATTCCATGTTTACATTTAGTAGAATTTGGATGTAAGGGGTAATGTGATAATAAACATTTATGAATGATGATAAATTCATAGATTTGAACATCCAAATGGAACACAGCTTGGGGAATGAGTTCAGGTTTTTTTTCCCCTTTGCCCCGCTACATATTTGTAAGCTCTCCCTTACCTGACCTGGACATTTTGCCAAGGGTGAGCTAAGTGTGCTTCTTTGTGTTTCTTCCCCATTCCCTTAATTTTTTGTTTTTGTCTTTTAGAACCAATCTACTGAAAAGAGGCTAAGAGGGTACACAGATAGCTTGAAGACCCAACTTTTAGTGCTTGCTAATGTTGTGGCTTAATCAATAGCCAGTCTAGCCATCCTTTTGCTCATCTCCCATTTTTTTTAATTCTATGGAATCCTACATATTGTATCAATGTGTATTTACAGTCCATAACCCTTTAATGGTATGTTCAGAAGACCCATCCAGCCTCACTCAATGCATGTACCTCATCCACAGTTGTCTTTTTAGTACTTACATAGGGCTCAAAGTTCTGTGTCCCACAGCACAAGAAATGGTGAGTTTATTGTAGGAGAGAATGACAGTGACCCAGTATTTTCTGTGTTGGGATAGCCCATTCCACTGCAGTGTCACTCTAATGCATGGTGAGCAATGGTTATATACCTTTAATAAAACTCAATTGTAAGGGGTGGTGTATTTCCTGCTAAATAGCCCCAACAACAGCTTGGCCAGGCCAAGATGAATTAACATTATTTCACATACATTATCTGAATAATCCTTACAATCTAAATAATCCTTACGATAATATTGTAGGACAGTTCAGTATTATTATACTCGTATAATATTGTAGAATAGTGGGGGAAAGTAAGAGAACAGTGTCTTTCCTTAGATCCACCTAGTGATTTATGGCAGAGTCAAAATTGATCTAGCCAGATTGGTTCAGTATCTTGCCTCCCACATCAGTCTTCTCCCAGGCAGTTGATTCCTCCTACTATTGAGTGTGCAGAAAAAAATTCAGGAACAGAGGCAAAGTATACTTGCTTGACTTCATTAATCTAGTTAGTTCTTTCTGTTTATTATTCAGCAAATATTTATGCCTCCTCTTCAGGGAACTTGCCTGAGGTGGCTTACAAAAGAAAATATCAGAAAAACAAAGTTATTAATTAATATCCAGCATTAAAAACCGAGCCACAGCATAAAAACAGACCATTAAGAAACTTCAAATAATAGTTTTCAGTTTAAAAAGACACATTAAAATGGTGTTAAAAGACTCCTTAATTAAAAGCCTGAGTGAACAGAAACATTTTGGCCTGACACCTAAAAGAGAGCAGTGTAGACGCTTGGCAAACCTCAAGGGAAGGGCATTCCTTAAGTGAGATGCCTCTACCAAAAAATCCCTGTCTCTGGTTGTCACCACCTATTCTTATTAATAAAAGCCAGATGGGGTGGCAATATTCTATGCGTCGCCAAAATGAGTTGGCTGAATGATCTGTCAATCAGAATGTGTCCCTAGCCACTGGCTGCATTGCCTGAGTCCCGCCCAGCCACCACTCAAGAGTACTCGCGTGCCATTAGCTGGGTGCTGAATTTGCTCCTCTTGCCTGCCCACTCCTTCAGCCTCTGGGCTAGGCTTACCAAACGCCGGCGGGGGAAAACTATTTCCTGGCAGGATGCGTGCCGCGGGGGACGGCTGTGCGCGCTGCACCCGCCGTCGCCAGGATGTGACGCTCCGCGTTACTCTGGCAACGGGGCTGTTTGGGTCCCGTTGCCAGGGTAACGC
>NW_015171593.1:138704-142598 GCF_001447785.1 Gekko japonicus | reverse complement strand
CCAGGATTTGGGGAGGGGAAAGACGTCAGCTGAACAGAATGCCATACAGCCCACCTTCCAAAGCAGTTATTTTCTCCGGTGGGGGGAAGGTCTGTTGTCTGCAGTTCAATTATAATACCTGGTGATCTTCAGGCTCCACCTGGAGGCTGGTTGCCCTAGGCGTAACAGTCAGTGCTTTAGAGCAGGGTCTGCTAGATCCAGGTTCTTGCTGTAGAAGCTGAGTGGGTGATTTTGGACCAATCACAGACTTTCAGCTTAACTTACCTCACAGGGTTGTTGTGCAAGTCAAACGGGGGAGAGGAGAATGATGTAAGCTGCTTTGGTCCCCATTGCAGAGAGAGACTACTTTTCCTCCTGGAGAACCATTGTTGCCAATCTCCAGGTGAGGGCTGGAGATCACTCAGAATTACAACTGCTCTCCAGATGGCAGAGATCAGTTCCCCTGGAGGAAATGGTGGACTCTGGCAGTCAGGGCTTCAGAGCATGGGAGAGGCTGCAGGTATGTGTGTGTGGGGAAATGGAAAGTTGAAGAGAGAGGGGGAAATAAAGGTCAGTTGATGATTGGCTGGGAAGGAGATAGGATTGCCAACTCCGTGTGGGAAATTCCTGGAGATTTGAGGGATGGAACCTGGAGAGGGTGAGGTTTGAGGAGGGGTGGGACTTCAGACTGGTACAATGTCATAGACTTCACCCTCCCAACCAGCCATTCCTTTCTGGGGAACCACTGTTCCCAATCTCAGGAGAGGGGTGGAAATCACTCAAAATTACAACTGCTCTTCAGGTAGCAGAGATCAGTTCCTCTGCAGAAAATGGTGGACTCTGTGTCATTATACCTTGCTGAGGTCGCCACAGCACATTGATGCTGAGTGCCCAAGGCCTTGGCACTCTCTCAGAGCCTGATTCTATTTCTTGTTGTATTTATTCCCACAACGGGCCTTATTCCTAGTCTCGCTTCTAAAGGCAAGGGTACCATGAGCAGGGCTTGTGAGGCAGATCTTAACTGGGTGTAGGAGAATATGGGAGGAGGCAGTTCCCGGGCCTTATTCCTAGTCTCGCTTCTAAAGGCAAGGGTACCATGAGCAGGGCTTGTGAGGCAGATCTTAACTGGGTGTAGGAGAATATGGGAGGAGGCAGTTCCATTCATTTCTCTAACCCAGGGATGTCAAACTTAGGGCCCGCAGGTCGGAAGTGGCCTGCACATGGCTTTAATCGGGCCCATGGCTCTTTTCTTCTCCCCTCCTCCCCCTTCTGTCCTCCCCCTTTGAAGCTTGAAGCTGTTGAAGTTCCCAGCATCCTCCTTCTTGTCTTTGCCTGCTTTGGCAGGAAGCTCTTCTGGGCTTGCAAACTTACAAAGAAAATACAGAATGGGTTTTTCCATTAAGGTCTCTGCACTCAGATAGACTACTCTGGGATTGTTTTCATTTCCATTTTAGGCAGGCATCTTTTTTGGGGGGGGGTGTTGGGAGGTGTCAGTTATCAAAGATTGTTAAATAAATGAAATATCGCAAGAGTTTTAAGCATAGCTTTAATTGTGTTTGTATCTTTTATAAAGTTTATATCTCTGCTACCTGGCATTACATTTTATGACACGCATGGCCTGGCCCCACAACATCCCATTTATGTCAGATCTGTCCCTTGTAACAAATGAGTTCAACACCCCTGCTCTAACCCATTCATTTCTCTAAAGCCGATCAAATGGCAAATCTTCTGTAGGTTGCCATTTGATCAGCTTTATTTTATTCGTTGGATGAAAATAGACAAAGGAAACAAGATGTAAAGCTGAAGTTGACCACTAAATCCTTCAGCCCACTGAATTGCGAACAGCGCCAAAGTTACCCAGGCAGCAGCCCAATGTAGGAAACAGAGGACAGAATGTTTAGACATAACATCTCAACCACAATAGCCTTTTTCATACTATGAGGAAAAATCTGACATGGACATTCCCTGGGTGCCTCCTGTGTCAGGCTGCAACCTATTCAGTTTGATGCTAAGGGCAACTCTACCTGCGAAGGCATTCCAGTCCAAACCTTCCTCCTCTTACTTCTTGTCATAGGCAAACAGAGGCATCAAATCTTTCTGCCTTCTGTGAAGGTACATTAGTTCACCACCTGAAGTACTGGTTTCCACTGCTTAAGATTTAATCATAAGCCACCCAACATGAAAGCCAAGTGAGCCATATTTAATTCTAAACACACCAAAGCATTGAAAATTTATCAGTGCAGTTTTTAAAAGCCCAACACATTTTCTCTGTCAAACAACTTGCACAGAGGCAATGCCATTCTACACCAGTAGCATATCATAATACTTCACTTTCACTTAACTGAACGATGCACACCCACAGGGCTTTTGAATGACCTCCATTTCTCCCCTTTTCAAACGTATTATTTAAAATTATAAATATTACTGAGAAACCTTCAACATCATTTCCACAATATGTATGCTGTATATACCCAATAGCAACAGCTGAACTGGAGTCAAAATCAGTCCAGATGGGTGTTCCTGTCACCTGCTGTCTCAAGGCTCTATTCCCAGCATTAACATGTATAGGCAGTTCCTGGAGATGGAAACAGGGGACGGCTTTAGGGCCATATAAAACCACCATAACTCAGTTTTTGAATTTTAGATTTGTTGGTTCTCCCGTCTCCAATAGAGCATTGCATATGTTTCTACACATGTTTTTTTTCCCTGACAAGTAATAAACCTATGCATTCTGATAGTGGGTCCCAATTTCACTTTAGTGAAAGCATTTTTTTTTTAACTACGCAAAAGTATAAAAATCTAACTGCATTGCAGTTTTGATAATATATTTTCTAAGTATATTCAGTGATCTAATGAGCAACTTTATACCCCAATCCAACCTCACTTTATGGAAGTAAATCCTGTTGAAATAAATATAAATCTTTTCTGAAGGTAATTTCCCTCTCCCTCCCTCTTAAAGTATTTACTTCTTGCTTTCCCATAAACTGTTCAAAGTAGATGACAATCACAATAAAACTAACATTAAAGCTACTAATCCAAGAAAAAAAATCACAAATTTACCAATTCCCTACAAGTTACCCCAATATGGAAAAAAACAAGGGATTCAACCAACCTAACAATTAAATGCCAGCAGTGAAGATGCCAGGCGGACCTATGAAGGGAAGGAATTACAAAGGTATGGTGAAGGCCCATTTTGTCACTGCTCTTATCACCTCTGAAGGTATAAAACATAAAGAAGGGCATCAAATGAGTAGATACGTGAAAGGGCAAATTCATACTGGATGAGGTGGTCCACCAGATACTCTGGGCCCGTACCATTCAGGGCCTTATAGACAGCAAGCAGTACTTTGAGTTGCACTTGGAAACAAGCTGGGAACCAGTGGAAATCTTTTAGAACAGATACTTTATTTATTTATCTATCATTGGATTTATATCCCTCAAGCGGGCTCAGGGCAGGTCATAAGAACATAAGAGAAGCCAATGTTGGATCAGACCGATAGCCCACCCAGTCCAACACTCTGTCACACAGTGGCCAAAAATACCAGGTGCCATCAGGAGGTCCAGCAGAGGGGCCAGGACACTAGAAGCCCTCCCACTGTTGCCTTCCCCAAGCACCAAGAATACAGAGCATCACTTGCCCCAGGCTGAGAGTTCCTATCTATACCTTGTGGCTAATAGCCACTGATGGACCTCTGCTCCATATGTTTATCTAATTCCCTCTTGAAGCCGCCCATGCTTGTAGTTGCCACCATCTCCTGTGGCAGTGAATTCCATGTGTTAATCACTCTCTGGGTGGAGAAGTACTTCCTGTTATCTGTTCTAACCCAATTGCTCAGCAATTTCATGGAGTGCCCACGAGTTCTTGTATTGTGAGAAAGGGAGAAAAGTACTTCTTTCTCTACCTGCTCTATCCCA
>NW_015171593.1:128958-138377 GCF_001447785.1 Gekko japonicus | reverse complement strand
ACGGTTGCGCGCCCAGGTCCTGGGAACCAGGCGAACTGTAGACATAACACAGGTGCAGTTCTCAGGCTCAATAAGCAACAAGCTAGCATTGAAGCATACTCTCCCCCTCACATCCTCCAGTTGTTTTACATTGGCATTACAGCAGGATAACGTAATGGGTAGCTAGCAGGAACAGGGATAACATAGGTACATAACAGAGGTCACACAGAACACCATGGCAGCTTGCTGACAATAGGGCTTTGAAAATTATTACCATAACCTTGAACTGAATCTGGTACTCAGTACGCAGCCAGTGCAATTGGTGCAGCACCAACTGAATGCATGCCTGCATAGACGTCACTGACATCAGGCACACTGCCACATTTTACTCTAGCTTCAGTTTCTGGGTCAGGCTCAAGGGCAGCCCTGCACAGAGTGAATTATAGTAATCCGGCCTGGAAGTGACCATTGAATGGATCACTGTAGCCAAGTCCCGAGAAGAGAGATAAGGAACCAGTTGCCTGACCAACTGAAGATGTTAAAAGGCCAGTCTAGCAGCTGTGGTGACCTGGGCCTCCATGGAAAATGAGGCATCCAGGACCACCCCCAGGCTCTTCACCCTCAGCACCAGCAACAGCAGCATACCACCAAGAGTTGGGAGCCTGATTACCGATCCCACCCTTCCGTGACTCAGATACAGTACCTCTGTCTTCATTGGGTTTAACCTCGGCTGACTCTGTTTTAACCACCCAGCCACAGCTCCTAAACCCCTGTCTAAAATTTCTGGGCAGTGTCCAACTAGCTGTCCATCAACAGAAAGAGTGGGGTGTCATCAGAGTATTGGTGCCAACCCAACCTCCCAGACCAACTGGGTGAGGGGGCACATATAGATGTTGAACAGTATCAGCAAGAGGAATGCCCCCTGTGGCAAACTGCATTACAGCAGGTGCCGCAGGGAGATCCCCTCCCCTAGCGCCACCCTCTGTCCCCGACCATGAAGGAAGTAGGAGAGCTGCTGCAAGGCAGTTCCCCATATTCCTATACTGGCAAGGTGGTGGGTCAGAAGATGGTGACTGACCATGTCGAATGCTGCTGTTAAATCCAAAAGCAACAGCAGCGCTGAGCCACCCTGATCCAGATGTCTCCGGAGGTCATCTGTGAGGGCAACCAGTGCAATCTCTGTCCCATGGCCAGGGTGAAAGCTGGTCTGGAATGGATCCTGGACGGAGGTGTCATCCAAGAAAACCGGAAGCTGCTTGACCACTGCCCTCTCAACCACCTTGCCCAGGAACAGTAACTTGGACACTGGGTGGTAGTTGGTTAGGACTGTTGGGTCCAACAATGTTTTTTTCCAGGGGTGGTAGCACCATTGCCTCTTTGAGCATCTCAGTTAAAAATCTCATCACAACCTTGAGTTTTACTTTCAAGGTATAATAATTTTAACCACATTTTATAGCTGAGAAATTGTGATCTGCTAATGATAAGATTTTTTTATTCCCAAGAAGAAAGCATATCTGAAATGACTTTGTAAACACTGAAATGCAGAACTAGATAAAATGTAGTCTGAACCCAGCTACCCCAAACCTTCTCTCAAGTCAATCAGTCTCAAGTTAATTTTTTAAAAAACATTACATCACCTCCACGATAACACGAATGCTATAGATCTAAGCAAATGTACTTTTGCAGAAAATCTCATTGAAATGACATCTAATTAAGAGCAGGTAATGTGGCTTGGGATCTGAAAGATCTCTGTGGAATTTTATCTAATGAACTCTACTACGATCAAAGGCTATAGCACTCAACTTAAAGGAGGGTCAACTTATACTTTATTTCTCATCTTTAGATGAACTTTGCCAGCCACATCTCTTGTGAATCCAAACAACAAGGGGAAAAGACTAGTGTCACAGGAGTCCCAAATATACAAATTCCACTAGTAGAAAACACCATCAAAGATTGCCAAAATAATATATTAAACAATTATAAAGTTGATGGTGTCACAACAACAATATTAATGCATACTGTAACTATAATAAGGCATAAGATGCAATATTGCTTCCTTCGAAGATAAGACATAAAATCCATGTAGTCAGTGTAACTTGATAGGAGGAGTCCACATAGTCATAACATTTTCCAAACAGCCTTTGCAAAGACGCCCATTCTAGATACTTGGAAGATGTGTTTCCTTTGACTTCAGTTTGCCAGCTGTGTAAGTGGAACTGTGAAGAGATTTACACAAATGCCTAGCCACAAAAACACATATGGAAAGCAGAATTGTTTAAAAAACATGCCTGAAAAATACACTCACCCTGATTTCAGCAATTTCAACAGATCACAAGATTCATAGTGTAAGAAGCGAATCATAGGTTCTCAAAGATACAGGTGAAGATGCATGCTAATTTAAAGCTCAGCAGGGAGAGAAACAGGTGTATCCAATTTAGATTAGTCCCATTTAAAGGGCTCTATTTGTCTAAAATGAACATTTAATTATATTCTTTTTGTTTACAAAAAGGCTGAAAAATCAGTCTCCCTGTTCAAGCCAAAAGGTCCATATGTTTTCAAATCAAAGATAAGGCATGCCTCCCTCTGTAACAGAAGATGCTGCACATCCTGCCTCTGGAAAGGCTTATTTTGGTGTACAAAAATCACTCCAAACTTCGTGTTGTCCACATTATGCCCAGTACTAACATAATGTTCTCCCATTGAGATATTTTCTACATGTCTAATTAGTCTAGATTTATGCTCAAGAACCTGGGTTTAATAGCTTTTATTGTAGACCCCACATATTTTTTACCACATTCACATATGGAAATATATACAGTGTATTGTGTTCTGCAGGTTTCAAAGAAATTGGTACTAAGCCTTAAAGATTCCATAAGCTGTACCTATGATTCGCTTCTTACACTATGAACCTTGTAGCCTATTGAAATTGCTGACACCACCAACTTTATAATTGTTTAATATATTATTTTGGCAATCTTTGATGGTGTTTTCTACTAGTGGAATTTGTATATTTGGGACATCTCTTGTGAAGCTGTATGGAGAATAGGTCTAACATTGTTATTAGTCATGAAAACTGAGATTGAAACTGTTATGTTCCGAGGTAATGCATGACTAATTACCAAATGCTAAGAACAAGCAAGAAGAATCTTCTATCATCGTGACCTGCTTTTGAGCTTTCTAAAAGTAGGGAAAACTGAGATTGCCCAGGTTAAAAACTTCAAATACCTAGGGATTACTTTTCAATATAATCTTAAATGGACAACCCATAGATCCCACAATATTTCTTTAGTTAAATGATCAGTTATACATCTTAAACAATTCTTTTACTTCAGAAAGAATCAATACTTACCAGGTGCCATAAAGATCTTTGGAATTAAAATTCTCCCTCAATTATTATATGGCATTCCCGTTTGGATAACGAGCTTCCACAACAATCTCGAAAGTCTACAGGCCTGCTTTTTTTTTTGCCAACTCCTAGGCATTTCTAACTGCGTTCCATATTCCTCTCTTTGTTTAGAACTTGGCCAACATTTTATAGAAACTAAATGCTGGCTACTAACTTTTAAATATTGGCTGAAAATACACTTCAGATCGCCACCAAATTCCTTAATTTCACATTTCAAAAATGATGCTTATAGTGCAACCTGGTTGGCGTATATTGTCAAGAAAATCAATCAAACTGGCTTTTCCTTAGAATATTTTTATTCACTGGATGAAATCTCTATTTTCCGGATTATCAAACAGAGACTGTTTGACCTTGAACTTCAAATGTTTTGTCCTGCACAATTTTGTATATTCTTTCAGGCGCAGTTGAATCTTCCAATTCAGTATGACCAGATGGCCCATTATTTCCATAACTTAGTTCAGCCTTCACACTGTACTAATTACCAAATGCTAAGAACAAGCAAGAAGAATTTTCTATCATCATGACCTGCTTTTGAGCTTTCTAAAAGCATCTGGTGGGTCATTAGAAACTGAATGTTGGATGCAACTGACCTTTTGTTTAATACAGTAAGGCAATTCTTGTGTTCTTAACAGCACAGCATGATTCTTTGAGGTTTCATGTCATGGTAGACCATTCTTGCTTCTCTGACCACCATCACCTGACATAAAACTTATAAAGAGAACAGGGATATAACTTGTTCCTTGGGAAAAGCACTGGGAGCGGATTCAGTTTACTTGGTATGTTTAGAACCACACTGATGGATTATAGCTTGAACACTGATACACATGTGGGGACAGAATGTCGAACAAATTAGGCATTACCCTACAGGCATCTTCCTATTAGTGACCAACACTTAAAATACGGACAGCACAGGCATGATTTGTGGCCATTTATTAACAAGTTCTTTTCAAGCTCTATGAATTTGCCCATTAGAACATTTGTCAAAGTCTCAAACTAGGCATTCCCCCCCGAAAATACTATAAAATGATAGTTAGGTAGGTTTTTAGCAACAGGAAAAGGGTATGCTTCATGTGGACATTTTAAATATCTACATTTTGAAATTATTTTTGTTTTCTGGGAGTTAAGGCCACAATATGCTCAGTATGTAGAAGCCACCTACTATGGATTCCCATTTCATGAGATAAATGGGAAAACAGAAGCAAGAGTTTAATAAAATACTGAGTTAAAAGGAAAACCTCATTTTGCATGATTCAGTGCTAATGCTTTTCTTGGAGTGCCAATTCATACATTCTGTTGAAATGAAAGCTTATAACTTCATTATTTCTCAGTTGATGTACATAGTATTCAAATGCTCTATTCCTGAAAGCTAACCTATATAATCATTTCACTCAACTAAAGTGATATCTGATAGCTGTTGTGTCAATGGGTTGTGTGAGTTAGCTTCTAGATGAAGTCTGAGAAACTGAGCAACTTTAACAGTGGGTGCATTTCAAGACAAAAAATGGAGACAAAAGGTCTGACTCTGGCCCGTAGCTCTGTGATCTGAGCATCCCTACTGAATTTAATGTTGATGTTCTTTTCCCCAAATTTTCCCTCCTTTCAAAACTCAAATCCTTTTGCTGTAAACATTTTCAGCATCTCTTTTAACCTCAATTTGCCTCCCTATCTCCCTTCACAGCTGATGCCATGAATGTTGACAACAAGGGCTTTGCAAACAACAAAACCTAAAACTAGACAAGATCTAGCAAATCCTTGCAAACGACACTTTGGGAACATGGCATATTTTAGCTGCAAGCCATGTCGATGTTTTATATCACAGCCCTGTGTGCTAACATTACTCAAAGATAAATGCCCTTGATAAACCATATCATTTTCACACTTTGAGAATAAAGCATTGAAATAAAAAAGCTGATGAAGCATAAAGTACTGAAGTAACATGTTATTTTCAACATTTTAGCTGTCATTTGCCATTTATTTTAACACTTTATATAGTACATTAAATGCACATCTCTCAAACAAAGGATACAAATGCCCAAGGAACAGGGTAGTGCTAAAGGTCCATAAAATATTTTTTTTTGTAGGAACAAGAATGTGGGTCAGAAAAGAATAGACTAGGTGTATTTTTAGAAAGATCAGATATCTGAACACTGAGAATAATAATAGAGGGATGGCAGTACAGAACGGGCAGTAAAACAAGATAAGCAAGTAGCCACACCACTCAGGGGACACAAGTCAAAGCTCACACTTCACTGTTGCCCAATGAAATCACTGGGATTTAAAAGGGTTTCACTGCAGCAGGACTGACAGATTCCAGAGGAGTAGCCATGTTAGCTTGTTGCAACCAAGGCCTCATGACACCTTAAACGCAAACACACTTATAGTAACATAAACTTTTGTGAACAAAATGAATGGAGGTTCTTTGTCATCATGCAAATAATGAAGTAAGTTCTGGCTCACAATAGCTTATGCCACAATAAAAGTGGTAATCATTAAAATGCCACAGGATTCTCTGCTGCTTCTGCAGATTGTGCTCAGTACTTCTTACATGCTAGTTTTGATGATGTACCAGTTTAGGTCACCTAAGGTGCAGTTTTTCTGGTATTATCTTGCTTTCTCCATAATCCAGCAAATGTTGGCAATTTGATCTCGTGTTCCTCTACCTCTTTGAAACCCAGCTTGTACTTCTGGCAGTTCTCTATCCACGTACTGCTGAAGCCTAGCTTATAGGATCTTTTGCATGACCTTGTCAGGGTGTGAAATGAGTGCAATTGTGCGATAGTTTGAACATTCCTTGGCATTGCCCTTCTTTGGGATTGGAATGTAAACTGACCTTTTCCAATCCTGTGGCCACTGTTGTGTTCTCCAAATTTGCTGGCAAATTGAGTGCAACACTTTAACAGCATCATCTTTTAAGACTTTGAATAGCTCAGCTGGGATACCATCCCCTCCACTAGCTTTGTTATTAGTAATGCTTTCTAAGGCCCATTTAACTTCACATTCCAGGATGTCTGGCTCGAGGTCAGTGATTACACCATCATGGTTGTCAAGGACATTGAGGTCCTGCTTGTATAGTTCTTCTGTGTATTCTTGCCATCTTTTCCTAATATCTTCTGCTTCTGTTAGGTCCCTACCATTTTTGTCCTTTATAATGGCCAGCTTTGCATGGAACATTCCCTTAAAAAAATTTTTTATTGCTTTTTATCTCTACACACTACAGGGTATAGGGAAAAGGAATAAACTAAACTAAAATACAGAGTAAGCAGGGATAAAAAAAGGTTCTAAAATTCAGTTATCTAATGTTCCCTCATAATTTAGCTTTTACATAATTGGGGATTAAAAGTTCGTATTTCTATCTTAAGCAGTACAAACAAAGTTAACTGTAGTGTGTGCATCTTAGTAAACAGACAAAGAAAAGAAAAAAACAGACTTTCAGGATTGGGTTTCTCTCACAGGACATGTGCATGTTAAAGATTGCCCAGAACTTTGAAACACTCTGGAAAGGGAAGAAGGAAACAATACCCATATAGTGTGCCAGTGCCTAAATTTTCTAATATAATTATATTCAAGTGCTTGCTCATATTCTTCCACCTTCAGTGTTTCAAAAATAGGTACAAAGAAAAGCAGCAATGTTGATTAGACATCCTGATCCTTCGGACTGGCTTTCAGTAAGGGCTTTTCCCATGGAGGTTTTCCTGTGGTTTGGATACTGAACTGTGTCTATGGGTGTGGTCAGACGGCGTGCTGGGAGTGGTTTAAATTTCTCCGGCCCTGATGTGGTCTTTTTTAACCTGGAGAATCGCGATCACACTCACTTCCTTGCTCTGGATCGATGCGCTGTTTTTGTTTTCTCTCTCTCAGTTTGGGCATGCGCACAGGCAGCCATCTGTGGAACTAAAAGTTTCGCACATGTGCAGAACAGCGATTTCCTCTTCAACCCAACTGCTGTAATGCTTCCCTTTAAACATTTACCACTGAAAATGGCCTCTGCGAGATCCCAAAGTCGTCTAAAGGCTAAAACTAGGCACCATTTAAACATTGTTTTTAATAACCCTGTGGCGGACCTCCGCCTATGCACACATTGCCACGGTTTTTTAAAAATGGTGGGCGAAAAGCGGAAGCCTCGGTCAGCTTTTGAGCAGGGAGGGGGTTTAAATCGGGAGTGGCTCGACACCAGAGGAGTGATCACACAGGGGGAAAATGTGGCTGGAACTGGAGAATCAGGAAAACACCACTTGGGGACTTGGTATCAAAATACTCTGGGTTACAGTAGTTTTGAGCCGGAAAGCAATGGCTGGGGATGGGAGGCAGATGTTGACCATGTGATCGCGCAGATAAAATCTGTTTCTGAGGCAGACCGAAAGTGGACCCTCTACGTGTGTTTCCCCCTCTTATTTTTCCCACCATGAGGAATTTCAGACAGCCTATGTATTCCGTTTCAGGAACTGTTCACTAACAGTTTGTTTCTGTCATTTCAGACAGAACCATTTTAGTAACTGTTCCCTGATGGAGTATATTTACCTGTTCACACAAAAACACTTCTGTCCCATTTGGGAAGCGTGCCCGAAGCGTTGTTCACTCAAACTGCTTCCCACCAGTCTTCAATCCCTTTTACTGCTTCTGAAACACTATGAAGTGCTGTATAAAATGCCCTGTAGCGCTTCCTGTGATGGCAGTTCTTTTTGCACCCTTTTTCTCTCCATGCACTATCATCCTGGTGTTTTTTTAATGTTCTATTGGGAGCACTATGGCACTGTAGCAGGACTACAAAGCAGTGCCATAGCGACCCCATTGAGATGCCTGGACTCCATTTAGATACACTGATGTTCACTACTGCATCTCAGCATGGCTTTTAAAAGGTAATTTTGGGGCAGATGTTATATTTATCATGTCTGTTTAAAGATTAAATCACTGAAAATAGCAATAAGCACAAACATACCAGCATAGCATGAAAAAGGAGGAGGGACTTTACTAGTTTGGGCTTTGATTAATTAAAAAGCAGCAGAATAGCCTGCTACCTGGGTTTCAAAACTGTCCTGTGACCTGCCCCCCGCACTTGAAGTCTGTATCCAGTGAGCCCCTTGTTTCCAGGGGACAGCAGTAGCGAATGTCAGTGTATCTAAATGGAGTCCAGGCATCTCAATGGGGTTACTATGGTGTTGCTTCAGCACCATAGCGCTCCCAATAGAATGTTTAAAAAAAAAAAAAACCCTTCCAAGGAGCTCAGGCCATGGGGGGGGGGGAATGGTGGGAAAAGAAGGCAGCACAGTTTGAAATGACACACCGCTTCAGGGACGGCTCCTTACCGGAAGGGAAAGGCTGTATGAAACAGCCGTCTGTCATTTTCCATTCTTTGTCTTTCTGTGGTTTCTTCATTATTTCTTTATGTTTTCTCAAATCAAATCAAAGGTGGTTTGAGAAAGCATGGAGAAACAAGGAGGAAATCATGGAAAGACAACAAATGGAAAATGACATCATGAAGAAGCTCACAGGAAAAAAAATCTGCAGTCTGGCACCAAAATCACGCAAAGACCTCTGTGTGGAAGACACGACACTGTAGCACAAGCAATTATGTATACCAAGAGCAGTGAGATGGGCAGAGGCATCCAGTTACTCTACACTTGCATATATAGGTGGATGATAGTGTACTCTTGTACCAGTGGTTCCCTGCTGGGTATGGTGGTTCTTCCCACTCCTGCACCATGCTGGGGAAAAAATACTTTTTGCTCCTCCTGTGAAGGGGGTAAATTAGCATCACAGTTTAGATCATGAAATCTTCATTGGATTTCTTGTTTGTGTTTGTTTGTGTCCATACATGCCAGAGCCTTAAAAAAAAAAAGATTCAATTTCTGCAGCTAGTAGGAACCACATTTTGGTAGCCATTTGCCTTTTCTCAACCAGGCATGAGTAAGTAAAAACACATATTACAATAAGCACTGACAAAGATGAATTAAGATAACTGCTTTGCCTATCAGCACTCACTCTGGATTATTCATACATTACTTTCACATTGTCTAATGCAGTAAGAACATTTCAA
>NW_015171593.1:125399-128945 GCF_001447785.1 Gekko japonicus | reverse complement strand
CCTACAATTCTGTCTTTCTTCCTGTCACATTTTAATGTCAGCATTGTGTTCATTAGGGATGAATCTGCCCTGGGGGAGGGTCTCCTTTTTTGTGTTTCAGTTAGTGAGGAGTAGAAATATTACTGTGCCACTACATTCTTTTTAAAAAACGCATGCATACTGACATGCCAAGCTGAAACCTACGTGCATTATAAGCTGTTGCTTAAATCTAGGACAGCAGAGAATGTTCGTATATGAACGTTTTTGGCAAAAAAATTACAGCTGGACAAGGAAAAGTTCCCCCACCCCAGCCTCTTTCCATTCTTTCCCACTGTTGTCTGGAATTTATCTGCTGCTCAAATGGGAGAATTTTTTTTTTAAGCCTGAAGTTTATTCCTACTTCACAAGGAAAAGTTCCCCCACCCCAGCCTCTCTCCAGTCTTTCCCACTGTTGTCTGGAATTTATCCGCTGCTCAAATGGGAGATTTTTTTTTTTTAAAGCCTGAAGTTTATTCCTACTTTTCTCCATGTGATCCCAGCCAATTAGGTTTCATTTGTTCAGCATGACGGCATCATGATGTTATAACCAACCAAATTTTCACCAGGTGATGTTAATGATGCAAATTCAGAGTGAGAAAAGGAAGCACTGCCCTCACTCTGAACAGGTAATTTTTTTTAATCTGTTCACAGCCTTTTTGAGAAATGAATGCAAGAATTGGATACTATTTGCAGTTTGTAAAGTCTCCCAGTTTTGTCTCAAGCCTGGAATACAATTATAAATAGTAGAAAACAAATGGTCTGCATGGAGTTCTGTAATACAGATGATCAGAGGCGATTCCCAGGATAAAATTTGATGGTGGTTCTACAGTATGGAATATTGTAGAATGTTCTAAAAGCTGAGACACATAGGAAACCATTGGTTATCTGCAAAATAATGTTTCTCCCTATAGGGCTCGTTCATTCTAAAAAATAAGTAAGTTGAGAAACAAGCCAGCTCTCTCACTCCGTCAAAAATCTGGAAGCTAGTGCTAATCTGTGAGAACTTTGCACATGCTCATTTTTGAAGGGTCTGCACATGTTCAAAAGAAATCTTTTATTCATGCGATCTACAACTGGGTCTTCGTTATAAATAGTTTTTGTCTGTAAGTGAACTCTATTTTTATGTGATGGTGCAGGGAATTGTTAAAATATCAAGGTGAATGGCACTGTTTCTGAAATCCCTTTAAAATATACATATTGCTTGCTGAATGTTTTTACTTTGATTAACCTTCCTGGTATCTTACTTACATGGACCTAGTTAGCGGCCAAACAGACATGGTGCAAATGTTTTCTGATTTTCCAGACCTGAACACTTAAAATTAAAGTCTTTGCTCAGCTTCAAAAATAAAAGAGACTTTGTAAAGCAATTAAGAGAAAATGAGATGAATTGTACCTTTATGAACAGCTGTGTTTACCAGCTCCAGTGTATACTAATCAGGAAATCAGATTACCCATGTTACTATAAATATGTCTTGTAATGAGAAATCAGGATTAAATTAAAGCTAGAATAGGAACAAAAACCGTTATTAGCCTTGGAGGAGCTAATTCTTAGAGTAGCCTTTGTACCCTAGAGAGACTGGCAGAGTATTAAGATCTTCTCATAAAAGCAAAGAATTACAAATATTGGGACAGGTAGGCTTATTTCTGAATGAACTGGCATATTGATGTTTATATTCCTCTATGTAATGACTTCTTCTGCCTGTCTAATGAGATTGAACTCACTTCGTATATGTCCAGCTAAAATCCATGAAAAATGGAGCAGGGAACAATACACAGTAGAAATGATACACTTCTAATTGATATCAAAATTCTACAATAATCCTTCTCCTGACACTCATGTCCGTACATCATTATTCAATCCCATATCATTAATTTATTAAGGACAATTATCAGCTGGTGGCAACATTCTGAAGAAAGGATGGCAAAGACGCAAAGTAATTAAGAAAGCTACCAGAATCCAGTTCCTGTCTGGGAAAGACCAATATGTACCACAAACTTATATCAACATGGAATTTTTGTCAGCCATGAAATGTATGGAAGACATAACTTCAGAAGACATTCTTGTGCAATGCTAATTCAGAAAGATGCTGCCATTTTTCATGTTTATTTTTAAAGTCCTAAATACTGAAGCTAGATGAAACAGCAAGCATCTCTTCATGGAGCGGATTACTGTTGTGATTCCTTGTTTGTTCTAACAGTTCATCTGGGATCAACCTGGATGAGTCAGTGGCCTTCTGGTGACAATTCTGATGTGAATTCTATAGAAGCACAGGCTTCTGTAGAATAATCAGGGAGAGTTATACAGGGTATCATATGTCTGATTCATGTACAGATATGAATATACAGAATATGGCCACAGAATATAGATCCATTTCCTTTTACAGGTGGTGCAGTCGCTAAGAATATAAGGAGTGATTCAAGAAGTTCTGGATTCAAATGTCACCCCTGCCTCGAAGTAATTAGGTGGCATTAGGAAAGCCACTCCCTCTTAGTATTCAGCCTCCTTCTACAAAACAGTGATAATGCTGGCCTCCCTTAGAAGGCTGTTGTGAGGGTTACTGATAATATATATGCCACATTTTAAACACTGAAAGCAGGACAATATATTGATACACTTGCCCCATTTTTGAGAGTAGCAAAACATTCCTGGGGCTAATGCTTACCTGGGTTGGTTTTCTTGAAGGAGAGAGTACTGGAGACTTATGGTGCTTTAGGGTATTTGCTTTATTTGCAAACTAGGAATAAGGCCCATTGTGGAAATAAATACAACGAGCTCTAGAAAGAGGTTCTGGGTGAGTGCATTCAGCGTCAATTGGCTGTGGCGACCTCAGCACGGTATAATGACACAGAGTCTACCATTTTCTACAGGGGAACTGATCTCTGCCATCTGAAGAGCAGTTGTAATTCTCCATGATCTCACCCTCTCCAGGCTCCACCCCTCAAATCCCCCAAAATTTCCCAACCTGGAGTTGGCAACCCTATCTCCCTCCCAGCCAACCATCAACCTACCGTTATCTGCCCCCTGGCTTCAGCTTTCCATCTATTCCCCCTCCTTCCTAGAGAGCAGTTGTAATTCTGAGTGATCTCCAGCCCCCACCTGGATGTTGGCAACAATTGTTCCCCATGAGGGAGTGGTTGGCTTGGAGGGTGAAGTCTATGGCATTATACCTGTCTGAGGTCCCACCCCTCCTCAAACCTCACCCTCTCCAGGCACCATCCCTCAAATCTCCAGGAATTTCCCACCTGGAGCTGGCCCCAATGAGTTTTCTCCCAAAAGCCAAAATAGGTGTGGAAAGGGCCTCTTACTGACAGAACCTGGTTGCCTAGCAACAGGCACTGAGTTGAAAGTACAGTTGCTAGCTCTGATTAGGGAAATACCTGGAAATTTGGGGGGTGGATTCTGTGGAGGGCAGCATTGGGGGGGGATGGAAGGACTCAGCAGGGTATAATGCCATAAGGTCTACCCTCCAAAGCAGCCATTTTCTCCAGGGGAACTGATCTCTGTCATCTGGAGATCAATTGTAACAG
>NW_015171593.1:95364-125199 GCF_001447785.1 Gekko japonicus | reverse complement strand
GGCTTTCCAGGAGCCACAGCTCATTTCCTCTATGACTGACCCTCTCTGGCACTGCTGCTGCTGCTGCTGAAGGAAGGCGGGGGAGCCTTTGAAAGGTGCTGGGCAGCCTTCTCTGCAGTGCAGCCCGCTGAGCTATCACCCTAATGAAGCGCCGGCCTTGCGGCTGAGGGAGAAGGACCTTGAGGGGCAGCAAAGATGAGTGCTTCCCCTGCTTGCTGCTGCTTGCTAGGTCTGCCTCCTTCTCCCCCATGGAGGGGTTGCCACTCTCTCAGCGGAGCATCCATCCCCTTCACTGGCTCCCTCCAGACTGAGGGCGAGACACTGGCTGCTGGCTCTGTGTGCGGGGCCGAGGCAATGCAGCCAGGGGATTGGCAGACCTTCAGAGTGGCAGCTGAGGGAGCCAAAGCCTGTGGGAGCGTGTGGAGCGTTCACACCAAAACAGAATTATTATATAGAGGGTTATGCAGGTAGAACACAGATGGAGGCATGAAGGCAGCCCTATGGGACAACAAATCCCTGGCCAGAGAGAGACCCTGCACCTTCTGGGTATTTCAGCCAACTCTCCCAGCAATGGCTCTTGCATCTCACTCTTGCAGAGTCCAAATTAAACATCAACCCCAAGCCCATTCTATATGCTACTGCTAAGTATTATGCTTCCTATGGTGTAAGCTAAGGCAGCTGCTTACTCTTTCTTGAAGCCTAGTCTAGCTTTTGTATCACAACACAGGGTAGCACTGCCCCTGTCCAAGTCTCTTCTCCTCTTAAGAATCTGACATGGCTCAGGGAAGCAACCATTGCCTTCATTACACAAATGCCAGCCAAAGAGTCCTCTCAAAAAGCCCTGTATATTCCGCATGGAAAAGATAACAGCATGCAAGTTTCCCTGGCCTACTCATTACAAATCTATGATGCTGTCATTACTGCTGTAGTTGAAAAATGATTTTTTTTTTGTTCCTGGTGTGTGCTGCCTTGTAGACCAATGTCACTAGGGAAATATCACAGGCTGCTTTTCTGGATGGCTGCCCTATTTTATATGCAGGCACATCATAAAGAACTATGTCTGAAAGGCTTTCTGGGGACACAATGCTTTTTTGCCTAGGTAAGAATCTCCTTTACTATGCCTTCTCTATGTTAAAATGTATCCCCCATTTACCACTTGCTGCCCATTTATAATTTAACAATATTCTTTCTCATTCCAGCTTGAAAAATCCAAGAGCCTCCCAAGGTCTGTGTCCTTTCCACCCTATTTTTTTTTTTTGCCCTAGAACCTATGCAATTAACTTCTGTCACCTTAAAAGCCTTTCTCACAGTGCATTGCTCCGTCTGTTGAAGCATATGTAATTACATCCAACAGAACCTGTCCTGGGGCACACCAGTTTCATACAATTTTTATATCACCTTTTTTCATTATTCAAGCAGAGTGAAATCTTTAGGACAATGTGATTAGACTAAAATGGGAACTATTCAAGGTAAGGTATTCTGGGGAAAATGCAGGCTTTTCACATCTTTACAATGAGTTCAAAACCTATTGTCAGAGGAGGGAAAGGAAGAATCTAATTTGTTCAGCATATATTGGCCACATTGTAATGCTTGGACACAATCCACCAGGCATGTCTCCTGAAGAAGCCCTGTTGAAAGGAATGGAATTCCCTTTCATTTATATGAGGCCTTTACCTGAAATGTCTCTAGTGGATTATACATGTGGCCTGTGCCATCATGACAACTGTTTAACAAACTCATATTAGCACTTTATGGCCTTAGTTGACATCTAATTTGGGGGAAATGGAGTCGGTGATTAATTCCTCACTACACGCCTCTCTGTGATCTTTCTCTGCCTATACCAGCATAATACCCATAAAGGCCAATTTTAGAAAGTGAAATAATTGAGGCAAGTGATACACCCCTGTTCCCAAAGGAGGAGTTTTATTATTAATACACAGAAAATTGGAGTAAATGGAGAAGAAACAACAACTGAAATCATTAACATTAGTAGCTATGAAGTGTCATTGTAGCTCTTGTTAGGACTGAAAGATTGGACTGATTAAAATGAGATGAAATATCTTGACCTGACTCTTTCAAGTGTGCATTTTTCTTTCTTGTTTGTATCTGGAATGATTGCTCCAATTTACTTTACTTCCCAGATTTCCCAGTCCTGTAATATGCTTGGTTACAGGTTATATGTGACGGGGTGGACCAAAAGAACACTTTCCAGTGCCATTGGTAGAGGAGATCTTTCCCATTATTCTGCAGTGCCCTCCCCTGGGACAATCCATCCAGAAAGCTACTCCTGAGGATCCAGATACCCTCAGGAACAGTGTGGGAAGTAGAACAGGAGGTACACCTTAAGGGAGAAATGCACATAAATCATGGAAGGCCTTCCCTTGTGCAAGCAGAGCCAGTGTCCAGCCCTTATGGCTGCTACCTGGAGGTTTCTTTCTGTACAGTAGTACACACCTCACTATACCACCTGAAAAAGTGTCCATGGGGAACTGAAAAAAATTGATCTATTTATTTATTTATCTAGAATTTTATGCCTTGCCTTTCTCCCCAATGTAGACCTTAAGTAGTTTACAGCATGATCTTCCCCTCCTTCATTTTATCCTCACAACAACAAACCAGTGTGGTTATGATGACCCCCTTCCCTTGCCCTCCCTCAGAGGCAAGATTTTCCCTCAGTTTCTATTTGCCTTTCTGATTGAGCAGCCCTAGTGTGGTTGCATGTTACCTTTTTGTTTACTTTAATACCAATAGTTAAACACCTTATACCAACATATATACATATACAATATTCAAAATGCATCAACAACCTGTTTTAACTCAGTTTAGCCTGTAGGAGACACTACAAATAATTGACCCTTTTTAATCCGTGCCAAAAGTCATGATTTAATGCCCACCTATGCCTTCTAATTGGCATAGGGCTGCCAAGCCGCGGCGGGGGATCCGTGCGTCGTCACAGGATCCCTGCCGCGGGGGGACAGAGATATGCGTTTTGCACCGCCATCGCCAGGATGTGACGCTACGCGTTGCTCTGGCAATGGGGCTGTTTGGGGTTCCGTTGCCAGAGCGACGCGTAGCGTTACATCCTGGCAATGCCAGTGCATCGTGTATCGCTGTCCCCCCGCGGCAGGGATCCTGTGACGACTCATGGATCCCCCGCCATGGCTTGGCAGCCCTAAATTGGCAAATGTGCATGATTTAATGACTTTTGTTTTGGCTGAACTTAGTAATTGGATCCTCCCTGAAACTTCAAAAACACACTCCCCTTGTTGGCCTTTTTCAACTTAGTTTCTCTATTATGTCAGCTGGGTCATTTGTACACCTGCTTGTGTATAATGATTTCTCTTTAGGCAAGCAATCTTTCGTCTCAAGCTAACAAGACTTAGAATTGTTGAAGCTTTAGCTTTTTACCAACATCTTTTACTTTAACTTGCTTTAAACATAATCTATATTTTAAAGTGTTACAAACAAAGCATTTATAACTGTCCTTTTGACCTAAGTAGGCTCTTCTCTTTGAAATAAAGGAGGGAGAACAATTGACAATGATACAAGCTTTCCCAATTAGCATTACTAGCAAACAAAGTTTTTTGTTATTTCAGTTAAAAATGCAAACGAAGTAATCCCTTCTTTAAAATATTACAATAGATATATATAGAGTCAGAGAGACATTGCTTAAAGCATCTGAGAATTCAATATGTTAGAATATAAACATGATTCTGACTTCTCATTGAGAGTTGCTTTCCACAAAGCAAAAACTGCTACCAGGTCAATTTGACCGAAATTGGCAGAGACTTCAACAAGGGAGGATCAAACCTCCCTATTCCTTTTGAAGTTCTAAACTTTTTATAACTATAAATCTAGAACTCTCAACAGGTCTTCAGTTGGCTAAATTAATGGGCATAAACACCTGCATTAATTCCCATCAAAAGGTTACATGACAAACATTCCTTTTCTTCCATTCAATTAAAAATGATTGAAATCATTTGGTGTTTCTAAAGTTCTGAAACAGGATGTTAATCCTCCAGGAGAAACCCAAATAATTTTATCCCAAAGGTTTCTATAAGACAGTAATAATCAATTAAAAAAACATTTATACCTGGGCATACTCTACACGTTCATCTCTGAGTAAACTTCACTCCATCCTCCACAAATCTGTAGACGTAAATAAAATCATTCTAGGACCCCAAAATCTCAACAAGTTTGTTCAAAGCTGAAGAGAAGTGCTTCCACATCACCCCTTCTTGATAATGTGGACATTTCTTTTGTTCTCCTGAGGTATTTTCCCCACCTCTCTGTGGAGTAGCAATTCTGCCCTTAACTGGATTTCCTTCATCTTTATATTATACATTTCTTTTTCATGTTCCCTCTCGACTTTCCTCTCTTCCTGTGCCATTTTAGTTTTTTCTGCCTCCATTCTGGTTAATTCTAGTTGTTCTTTATTTGCCTGACTTTTGGCTTATTTCTTTTTCTGCCTCTATTTTTGCCATTTCAATTTTCATTTTCACAATTTCTACCTCCTGACTTGGATTTTCCTCAGCGGAAGTTTCCTCTCCCTCAGCTTTATGTGCCTCTCTGGGTCTATGTGGTGGTTCCATTTCTGACAGGAATTCTGTGGAAATTCCTCACAAATTTATAAACTATTTCCTTATAATAGTTTGTATTTATGCTGGGACAAACTAATTTTGGGTTTTATTTTTGTATTGTGATACTGCCACTAAATATGATGTCCCCCTTCCCTTTCCCTCCCTCAGGCAAGATTTCCCTCCATTTTTCTTTCCCTTTCTGACTGAGCAGCCCTAATGATCTGTTTTCTTTTTTCTGAAGAACTCTGGCTGTCCCACCGTGTCTCAGACTGATATTTTAGTGCTGGCTCAGCACAGGAGCCTGAGGGAAGGGTTGGGATCGCCCTTTAACTTAAACCAGTGAAAATGGCACTTGAGATGTTTTGAAATTCAAAATTAACAAAATATTTTATTCAGCATAGAGGGGAAAGATCAGGTGAAATCAGAGCTTGAAATTTCTGAGGTAACTCAACATAGATAACTTATAGGTAAAAACAGTACATGAACAGACTTTAGTCACTCAAGGCTCTGTTTCTGTTAAGAATTAACCCTTCACAATCCTTCAATAGCAGAGTGGAGATTCAAGCCTGGGTCTCCCAGATCTACTCCAGCATTAACCACTGTACCTTGCTGATCCATACAATGAGCCTCTTGCTGACCATGTGGTAACAAAAGGACAATTTGGAGCAATTTGGAATGCCATGCACATATTATATAATTGTAAACTAGTCCTCAGATAAGGGTTCTCAAGTATAAACTCATGTTTTATTTTTAGATGTGGAAAGTCATGGACAGTGTACAAGACAAAGCTTGATGGCAAAACTTATGATTTACATGAATATTCAGAATTCAGAAAGTCCTATTTTCAACATCCAATTAAAGGATCTGAGCAGACATTAGGAAAGACATTTCTTTGTCTCAGAACCTGGAGAGTTACTGCCAGTAAGTAGACAATTTTGGGGTAGATGAACCAATGTTCTGATTTAGGCAGATCTTTCAGCAAGTTATGAGAGAAGGGCAATGTTGGAGCACAATGGTGGCTTCAAGAAATAGCTGGGTACTTGGATAAACAACATTTTGCATAATTAACCACAAGTAATTCTTATCAGAAAGAAAACAAACAAATGAAACCAAAAGGTCTGGCTGAAGCTGAACTGTTTTAGAAAACAGTACTCAAACTTAATTGTCAATCCACTATACTGGGGCAATATATTCAACAGTAGGTGATTTTATACACCATATGGTGTGCAATGAATATGCTAGATGTTCTTTTTATCTTAGATAAATTACTTGCCAATTTTAACATTGTTTAAAAGATGGAAGGAAAATATCTTTTCGGCATGTTGGGCTTATGAGCAAAGATAGCCTCTCGATAAATGCATAAGAGCTGCAGTTTGCTACTGGGTTTCATTTTAAAAGCTCTGCTCAAAAGAACATTTAAAGTGCATGCTTATTTTAATCATATTTGGGTGGCTCTGTACAATTCTAAGTCTTTGGAGATGATTAATCATTTCTTGCTATAATTGTTGGGGTTTTTTTTGAAATTTATTTTCATTTTCCACTATAAACAAAAATTAACAGCATATCACTTTAAAATTCAAATACAACCTATAATACCCATTACGTTTTCCACATTTGACAACTCTTATCTCATACTAGCAGTATTCAATTTTAATTTATCTTTTTCATCTTCAGCCAGTCATAGAATAATTTCCATCTGTCCCAAAAGAGTTCCTCTGGCTTATTTTGTAGTATTATATTTAACTTATCCATTTCAGCTATTTCAAGCAACTTATTTTTGAGTTCTCTTATAGTTGGTATTCTTTTGGATTTCCAACATCTTGCTATCAGGATTCTGGCTGCCGTAAAAATATATACAATTATCTGTGTATGTGATTCAATGTTTTCCAGTATCATATTAAGTAGCCAAATTTCTGGCTCTAAGGGCATGTTTATTTTTGTAACATCTAGAAGTATTTTAGTGATTTACCCCCCAAAATTTCTGGATTTTGTCACACCTCCACCATATGTGAAGATATGATCCTACGTTTTCCCCACATCTCCAACAAATGTTTGACACTTTTGGGAGACATTTTGTGACTTTAATTGGGGTCCAATGCCACCTATAGAACATTTTGTATATGTTTTCTTTATATGGCGCAGCTCTCATAAATTTTAATGATTTCCATGTTTTAGTTCATTGATTTGCTTCTATTGGGTGGCCAATCTCTTTTATCCAGCCTAACATAGATGTTTTTATAGTTTCTTCTTGTAGGAAATCCTCTATTAATATGGTATAGAGTTTCTGAATAAGTTTATCGCTGGAGGATAACCAAATTTTATCAAATTCATTTAGACTAGTGTAAAATCCTGTTTTTTAATCTTCAATAAATCTAGATTTTAATATATTTTCCCCCACCAGGTCAGTTTTATGTCCTGTTTCAATAAAGTCTCTTCTGTTTTTAGTTCTGCCTTTTTATTTAGTAGGTTCCCATATACTTCTTTAATTTCCCCTCTTTTTAATGAGGGTTTGGCAAATGCTTCTATCGGGGAAATCCACCCTGTACACGCCCGATCTCGTCTGGCTATAATTGTTGAACAAAGTAAATAACATGGGGGAGGGGGTCTAATTAGGTCTTTCACTTTATCCTCCCCACATTTGTTGCTGTACAAGGCTCCACTGAGATCAGTGCAATGCAGGGAGGAAAATGGGATTAACTATTCCACCCTTGCCAGTTGAAACTTCAATCCCCACTCTCCTTTGCAGCAATTATCCTTGGAAAGAAAGAAAGTACCCATCTTTTTTCACCTTCAAAGGCTAATGATAGCAATTTGTGTGTTGAGTGGGATTGATTTTGAATGGCAAAACCACAAGAAAAAAGAAAAAGAGAAGAGGAGATTGTATTTATAACCCGCCCTTCACTACTTGAAGGAGTCTCTGAGTGGTTTACAATCCCTTTCCCTTCCCCTCACCACAATAGACACCCTGTGAGGTAGGTGGGGCTGAGAGAGCTCCTTCCAGAACTGCCCTTGAAAGAACAGGTCTGAAAGAATTTATGACTGACCCAAGGTCACATCAAGCAGTTGCATATAGAAGACTGAGGAATCAAACCAGACTCTCCCATGTTAGAGCCTGCACTCTTAACCACTACATTAAGCTGGCTTTCCAGTGGAAGAATTAAGTTCTGTCTCCTCCCTGTAAAGTCCTAATAAAAGTCCTGCACATCTGCTATTTTTGCTCAAAATATTAACACAGTTTTCTAGCCCCTAATCTAGTAAAGTCCTTTGTTTTTTGAGATGACTATCTATTATGTGTTAACTTTATAAAACCCGTAAGATGGCTTTGCCCCTGACTGGTGCTACAACACTATGGTTGAGAGGCATGGCCTTGCAACCAGGAGAGATGGGCGGAGGCATGAATTTGCCAAGGAGGAGTGTGATTGTTATCCCTGTGTGATGATGCAATCTGGAAGCCATGTCATCACTTTGGGAAGTGATACTTAGTTTGAAGTGAGTGCTAGAGTGTTGTGCCCCAGTGTAATGATGTCACTTCTGGGTCAAACTAGAAGTTGCATAATTGTACAGGGATAACAATTGCTGCCCCCATTTGGCTGGCAAGTATACTCCTTCTGCCCAGCTGAGCAGCAATGGGCAACAGAGATGGGTGGTAGTAAACACACAAGTAAGCAAATGAAAACAGTATATAACACCCCCTTTTTTCTGAATTTATAAGCATTTGTACAGCTTATTCCTGTTGTACAGCTTACTAAATGCTGGGCAAAGTTTGAGTCCAGTGGCACCTTTAAGACCAACAAAGTTTAATTCTGGATATAAGCATTCATGTACTTGCACAAAAAAGATAATAGGTCTTAAAGGTGTCACCGGACTCAAACTTTGTTCTGTTGCTCCAGACCTGTTGATACCCACCTGAATCTAAATGCTGGGCAGTATTTACCATTCATGGGCCCTGGTCACACGGGCCGGATAACGCAGGGGGGAGGCATGGCTTTTTGTGCTGGTGCACTTTGACCCACCCAAACATGATCAGACACGGCAGCGGGGAATCAGGGTTGTAGTTCGTCAGTGCGCGTTTCTGGCGCGCTTCAATGCAACGAGGGGAGCACGCTGGAGCGATCAGACGGAGGAAGTCTGTCTGCAGCCCGTCACAAGCGTTAGATAGTGGACTTTCTCTGGTACCTTTTAACTCTGGATCTTTGGCCGGATGTGACGGGTTGGCAATGGGTGCATGACGCTTGCCAGATGTGCCTATTTGATCATGCCCATAAACTCCGCCCGGCATCTGTGTGTATCTTGCGGCAACTTCTGCGTGTGATCGGAGCCATGGTATACACAGTCCTCAAGGGGGATGGTATTCCAGTCATAAAGTACCACGATTAAAACTGCCCTGTCTCAAGTTGTCACCTGCCTCCCCTATGAAAGTGGGGGCAGAGAAAGCAGGGTTTAGGAGTCAGATCTTAACTGACAATATATAAAATTCATTGAAAGAGTTCTTTAAACCATGTTGTTTCTTGAAGGAAGCTGGGTTATCATTTTCTTTACTACACGTGAACCCACTGTGAAAATATTCGCACGGCAAATATAAAACCATCTTGAAAGCACATACCACTATAGTCTCCTCTGAAGTGAGTGTTTAGTTTAGAGGTAATCAACAATCAAATGGAGCAGCCATCTGGTGTATAGATCAGAGATTTAAAGGAGTCTTACAGATATAACTCAATTTTTGGAAGGATTTCCCTCTACAGAAATCTCCCAGTCCATTCACCTTTTAAACAGGAGAATTAAAAATCCTTGTGGGAAAATATGTGTTTTTTATGGGCATTAAAAAACCAAGTCTTCCTATCAGGTCAAATTGTCACCATTTGCCAAAATAAATTCTAGATGTTAGTGAGATTTTTAAATAGATGTCAATTTTATTTATTTCTGTTAAAACTACTTAAAAATACTGAGATGTTTTCAAATTGGACTTTAGAGAATCTGGATACCTCACATTCTGTCTCTTTCAGATTCTGTACTATTTAGTGTAAGTTCAGTCGGACACACACTGAAAGCTGAAATTTGTATCTGACAATAGGAGAGAGAGAGAGAGAGAGAGAGAGAGAGAGAGAGAGAGAGAGAGAGAGAGAGAATCAGAATCTGTTTGGGATAGCATTTAGTAGTAGTGGTAGTAGTAGAAAGAGGAGAAGGAGGAGGAGGAGGAAAGAAGGAAAGAAAAGACCAGCTATGGAAGCAGCACATTTACTTGGTGGTTGTCTGGAACAGATAATGTTTGACTGGAAGAAATATCTTTTCTTACCCTGTTTATCTCTGCCCTCTCTTCTTCTGCCCAACAAAATGCCATGCATATTGACAGTATAACAACAACAAAAACAACACATTCCTGTGCCTCTGTGAGTAGTGACTGGATTTTGCAGCAATTTCAAATTGTTTTATTTAATTATTTACTTCATTTATCGTCTGCCTTTCCCTTTCTCATTAAGGCTCAAGTTGCATTCAGAGTTATAAGAATAATGCAATTAAGACCTGTATGTAGCCAGCAGGATGGACCCGCAGGGCCCAACCGATGGCTGGAGGCCTGTTAAGGCCTGATTGGAAGTAAATATGACCGGGCCAAAAGTGACATGCTGCCACTGGTGGGAGGGTAGGAGTCAGGGTCAGAAGAAGCCAGGGCTTCAGGAAGGAGAGCTGCAGTGGTAAACTTGCATGGGGGTGGAAATGCTGAGAGTACATGCCCAGGAGTAGGTGGCAACTGCAGAGCGGGAGGATGGAGACAACCAGGCAATGTAAAACCTCAAGTGGAGAAGAGACACAGTGTGGAGGAGGGGAGGCTATGGAGGAAGGAACCGTATCACTGCCTTTGCTGGAGGGGCTGAGGAAAGCCAGCATCTTGAAAGGCAGCTTTGGAAGCGGGCCAGGGTGCTCTCTGGCCAACAGTGAGGAGCAGCGGCATCAGGAGGCTGAAAGAGTGCTAGACACAGGAGATGGACACTGACAGACTGGTAATCCGGGACTCTGGGTGGGGGTCCAGGGAAGAACTGTCCAAAGGGAGAACCACAAGGATCATAACATTAGGATCTGGGCTCATGCAGTATAGGGGGAGAAGCACCAGGCAGGGACAGAACAAGTGGGAAAGCACAGAGGTCTGAGAAGGAGGGCAGGGGCTGGACTTATTACATATATTGATTAATTAAAACAGTGGCTGAGGAGGAGCAAAGGAGGGTGGCCCCTGCTGGTAGGTGCTGGGGAACCCCTGGTCTGAGGTCACTTTCAGACTTGGTGCCATATAATACATAAAATGAGCAATGAAATAAAAACAGTATAATATGTCCATTACCTGGTTTTCACAATTTATGAATACAATAGATTTGATTTCACAAATAAACTCATATAGACCTGATTTCACAAATAAACTCCTCTGTATTCAGGAGTTAATCATTGCTTGAAAACAAGGCTTTATTCAAGTAGAACAATTAGAACATCTTAAAGGAACAAAAGCTTATACCCTGGAAAATTTTGTTAGTCTTTAAGATGCTACTGAACTTAAATTTTATTCAAAGGCTTATAAAGTTCATCATGGGATATAAGAATGCATAGAGCAGCCACTATCTCTGGGCATGTCACAGTGTAGTTAGGTCATAAGGAGGCCAAGGATTGAACAGTAATTTTATGTAGTGACTGCCTTGTTCTGGTAATTGTTTAACAAGTAGCGGTGTGCATTTGGATAATAATGGATTACATTTCCCCCAAATCATGCATATTCATTAATATAAATAACTAATCCAGATGCAATGATATTTGACGTCCAATAGCTATAAGAAATATTCAGATTTATCTGTTCTTCTGGTGTCTCACTGTTCTGGTGTCTCACTGTTCAGTTTTCATTTCCTGGGCAGCTGAAAGAGCAGCAAGGGTAGAGAACAACTAAACAGATGTATGCCTGACAGGGATGTCCTCCAACCAGAACAATTTGCCAGTGTTGCCACTGAGCAGGTTGTTGAACCTGACATTTCCATTTTGCATAACTATTGCATTTTTTTAGCAGCTTGGGCAGAAATACAAGTTCAGTTTACATGAGCTATTTTGTTATGTGGGACTGCACCTGTTAGGCAGAGGGGAAAAAAAGCTTTGCTGCTCATAATGGGAAAAGAGAGGCAAAGGCCCAGGCTTTGTCCCATCCAGAGCCATCATTTTCTACAGCAGAGCACAGCAAGGTAAAGTGCAGGAGAGGGTAAGATTTAGCTCCCCTTTCTTGTATTTTATTTTATTGTTTCAAAATGGAGTCCCATTCAGTACTTGAGGATCCTGGGAGAGGGTAAAAAACTCCTTGACATCCCCTGGGTCTGCTGTGTACATGTGAACTGCAATTGCTTGTAAATGGTGGTGCTTTCTCTTCTCTCCCTCTGAAGTTTGGCCTTGAGAAACATGTTTGGGGGATATACTCCCCAAAGAGTTCATTCCAATTGCATGAAAGAATGAATATTTGGGTATTATAAAAAGAAAACAGGAACAAACATTGAAGAATAAAATAAATTTTAAAATCCACAATAACATTTTTGTGTACATCCCTCCTAAGAAGGATGGCCAGAAAGCAAGTGGAAGTGATAAAGAGTAGATTCAGAATCAAGCCAACATTGGGTACATTCAGTAGGAGGGGTATCCCCGGGACAAGGCAATGAATGACTACTTAAGAGATTAGGTGATCTACTCAGATCATGAGCTACTCATTACAAAATTCAGACTTAAACTGAAGAAAGTTGGGAAAACAACTAGACCATTCAGGTTTGACCTAGATCACATCCCTGATGAATATACAGTGGAGGTGAAGAATAGGTTTAAGGGACTAGATTTGATAGAGTGCCTGAAGAACTATGGACAGAGGTTTGTGACATTGTATAGGAGGCAGCAATCAGCACCATCCCAAAGAAAAAGAAATGCAAGAAATCAAAGTGGCTGTCTGATGAGGCTTTACAAATAGCAGAGGAAAGAAGGAAAGCAAAAGGCAAAGGTGAAAAGGAAAGATTTACCCAACTGAATGCAGATTTCCAGAGAACAGCAAGGAGAGATAAGGAGGCTTTCCTGAATGAACAATGCAAAGTAATAGAGGAAAACAATAGAATGGAAAGGGCTAGAGATCTCTTCAAGAAAATTGGAGAAATCTGGAAATGTAAGAGGCATGAGGGCTCATTTTATCATATGTGGTGGACTTGTGAGAAAGCTGTAGACTTTTGGACAAAAGTCCACAATGAAATGCAAAAAATACTGAAATGTTCTTTTAAAAAAGCACCGGAAATTCTGCTTTTGGGACTTAAAATGGAAGAAGTCAATACGACTAAAAAGACTTTACTCTGGTACCTGATAGTGACAGCGAGAATGATTTATGCTCAGTTTTGGAAGACAGAAAAGGTACCAGAGGTTGAAGAATGGATACAAAAAGTTCTGTTCATGGCACAAATGGATAAGATTACAAAAAAACTGAATAACAAAGAAGACGATGAGTTTTTTGGAGAATGGAATGATTTTAAAATTTATCTGGAAAAGAACTGGGATGTGAAACAAAACTTAATATGTTTAGATCAATATTAAGTCAAACGATGTTATCTTTAGATTGTAATGATGAAAAACTGATATTGTTGATGATATGAAGTAATTTGGAGCAGGGGTGGAAGCATTGTGGGAAGCCATTGGAGGGAGGGGAGGAACTGGGAATGGGGTAGACAATTGATAGAAGGAAATGTTTTATATGTTGTATTCCTGAGAAAATAAAATTTGTTTACCCAAAAAAAAAAAAAGAAAATTGGAGAAATCAAGGGAACATTCTATGCGAGCGAGCAGGAGATCTGGCATTAAGAGAATCTCCCCACTTTTGGGCGCAAGCCGAGGAGCAAAGCATGCGTGACTATCTGGCAATTCACGTAAGCGCTTATACGCAACCCACAAAACTGCAGCATAGCCCCAAATACAGTGAAGGGGGGGAGGCACCCTACCCCGGAAAGAGCAGCCGAAAAAGAAAGAAAGCGAGGGGCAAAACAGCAGCTTTGATGGGAGAACATTAACTCAACTGACCGGTGTGCAGACTAGTAGAAATCATGTACTTTAAAAGACTTTCAGAAGCAGTAATTTTTTTTTAACTTTTAATGTAAACAATGTCTCATCGGGGTGAAAAAATGGCACCCAGAGTGAAATCTTCTTCAGGAACTGCTAGCTCATTGTCTCCGGCTCCCAGACCGGAAGTAACCACAGATATCTCCAAGATGATTACTGCAGCATTGCACCCTCTACTGGACCAGATGACTAACTTTTTTAAAAATAATATATTTATTGGGTTTTTACCATTATGAACCAATGCTGTACATACAAACACATTAAACAACAAGATTACATTAAAAAATTCCTAAGACATCACATTTTCTTTACAGCAGCACAGAGAAACCTACCCTTTACTCATCTTTTACACCAATTTACTCTTCTCCTTAATCTTACATTCATAACTGCGTTGAAAAGTTGTTAATCTACAGTTCTTACTTGCTAATTTCAATCCATCCAATGATGTATAACCTTATTTTACTCCTAAAGCATCTTGTTGATTCCCTTACATACAGCACAGGGGCACAGTGTTAAGTTAAATTTTTATATAATTTTTCAAAATTCCATATTTCCCATTTACCCTTTAGATTAATTAACCCTTTCATTAGCATTTAATTATCACATATTAACATGGTTTTGAGGCCATTTTACCAATTAATCCTAATTCTGGAGAACACCAATCATTTTATCTCCTAATCCTAATATCTATCATTCATATCAGTTCCCTTTATTTGTTTTAATATTCACACTCATTCTTGTACTCAAACATTAATTAATTAATATTCCCACTCATTCTTCCATTCACACGTTTCCAATTCATTCCATACCACCTTTCACATATTTAAATGTAATCTCTCCCTTAATTAATTAATATACACATTCCTTCTCACTTTCAAACCTTTCTCACTTACTTAGCTCTTTTCCACCTCCCCATTTCCATCTCATCTCTACTAATAACATTATATGTGGTAAATACTAATAAATAAATACATCCATCTAATCCAATTACAAATAAATACATATATAACATAGTTTGGGGTCTGCCAATTAATCCTAATTCTGAAGAACACTAATCATTTCATTTTTGTACAGCTTGTTTTTCTCCTTCCGCCTTCTCATTCTACTTCTCCTTCTCAGACCTTCTACGTGACTCCGTTCTTTACAAACCCCTTGCCTTCCCAGTCTTTCCTTTCTATTTCTCAGCCATTCTTCTTTCCATATTATGCTGTCTCTTTCCTTTTTCCTCTCCCATCTTTTGCTTCTTTCCATCCTTCCTTCTCTCTTACTTCCTGCTCTTTGGTGTTGTTTTTTCCTATTTGGAACCTTTGTGGCAGTCTCATTTTGCCTCTAGGCACCTTGCAATTTAGTCTCTTTTTTGTTCTTTCAGCTGCTACACAGTCCACTTCTTGTGCTTTTTCCACGATTAGTACTACAACCATTTCACCTTCCTCTTTTTGGTCTACCTCACACACCTCCTTGTCCATATTTGATCCCTGATCTTCTGTTTCTCCTTTATCATTCTCCTGATCTTCTTTTCCTATTTCATTTTCTGTCTTGTGTAGCTTTCCCATCCTTTCTCTGTGTGCCTGTTCACAGCCACTCTGCACTGCTTCTTGAACTGCTTCCCTCAAAAGTTCCAAAAGTTGTTCCATGGTCCTTTGCTCAGCTTCCATATTTTCCTCTGACTCCTCACCTTCTCTCGCTATATAGTCCTTTTCAGCCATATTTCCCGTTCTTGTCTTACAGAATCTCCACACTATCTTTTTATTTTACAGTCTCTAAGCCCCTCTCTCTTCTCTCAGTCACTTGTTCAAACCAACATGATTCATGAAGCTCTCTTCCCCCCCGAGAAAAAGCAATGACAAACTTACATTTCAGTTCATTTGCTTGCCGGCCGTTTTCCCTTTCCGTTTGAAGTCGAGTTATTTTGGGGGGACATTTTCTTATCAATTTTCTCCAGTTCCTTTTCTCTGCTTCTATTGTTGCTGTACTGCTGTGTCTAAAAGTCTTTTTGGGTGCTTTAGGAATAAAAATGGCTGGTCGCTTCTATTGGAATCATGGCGGCCATGTTCCTCTGTTATTCGCTTCGGATTTCGGGGCTGTTCTGGGCACCTCCCCTGCCCTGCCAATTGCGGGGAAGGGCCAAAAGGACGCCCCCTGCTCCGGCCCCCACTAATGGGGAGCCGGTTGAGTGCTCCCAACTCGTGGGAGGCTCGAACAGAGCAAAAACAGTTCGGGCGGGGACGGAGCAAATCAAGCTCCCACCCGCCCGTCAAAGCGCCGTACTGGAAGTCCCGACCAGATGACTAACTTGAACAATAATTTGAAGCTCTACAAAAATAACTGAAATAAACCAATGCAAGAACAGAGAAGACAACTAAAAAGCTGAAAAGGGTTGATGAGAAGACAAATGTACTGAACCAGAGAATGGAGGCAGTGGAAAAAGAGAGGACCTCCGAGAAACAACAGATATTACAACTTCAGCTGGAATAGTCAGCATATATCCTGAGATTTCAAGGTGTTCCAGAACAAAAAGATGAGAACCTGAAAGAGATTTTAAGCGATGCCCTAGCTTCCATGGCAGGCTGTAAAGCAGAACCTCTACAAAGCGACTTGGATATGGTATACCGAACCGATCCAGAATTTATCAAGAAAAATGAAGTATTTGTGAAATTCTCTAAAAGATCAACAAGAGATATGATACTGAAGGCAACTAATGGAATAACCTTAAAAATCCAAGGAGAAGAAGTGAAAGTTTTAAAAGATGTTTGATTTGAGGTGAGAAATCAGAGGAAACAATACAAAAATTTGACTTTATTTCTACAGAAAAATTCCACTCCCTAAAGATGGATAATACCGGAAGGTCTTATCTTCACCTTCAGAAAGAAAAAGTAAAAGATTGACTCTGTTCTTAAAGCAAAAGCCCAGCGAAAGAAAAAGGAAAAGTAGAGGACAATATCGTCACAGAAGAACATGGTTCCAGAAGCAGTGATGGCTCTCCAAGTAGCTCCTCTGAGGAAGATTTTGACTCTGAATCAGAATAAGAAGCCGCATCTCCTAAATCATTTAAGGTTAAGCTGCCCTTTGATAAGAACAAACATGGAGGGGAAAAATCAGCTAAATAACCTGATCCTGAAAGTCTGTTTTTTATTTTCTTTGTCTGTTTACTAAGATGCACACACTACAGTTAACTTTGTTTGTACTGCTTAAGATAGAAATACGAATTTTTAATCTCCAATTATGTAAAAACTAAATTATGAGGGAACATTAGATATCTGAATTTTAGAACCTTTTTTGATCCCTGCTTACTCTGTATTTTAGTTTAGTTTGGCTGCGGTCACACGGAGCATTAGCCACGCTACAGAGATGGATGATAGGCGGATTTTCCGGGCGCAATCACACCGCAACATGTGGGAAGTGTAGAGCTCCCGTGGTGAACCTGAGGCTTCCCGCCAAAGATGCGGAGTAAAAAACTACAAGGGTGTAGACTTTCCAATTTCCCGGGGGGGGGGGCTGGGGCTGGGCCAGAGGCATTGCTTTGCTAGGAGCAAGGGTGGCTCCCAGGGGAGGCTGAGCACCTTCCTGAAAATTTCGGCGGGGGCTGACGCCCCGCCACCCGTACGAAGATTACGCCTATGCCTCCAAGGTACTGGTTTCCGGAAACCGCGGGGCAAGGGCTGGCGTCCGATCGCATTTCCGGTGGTAGTCTGTGGCATCCGGCGCCCACCCATGTCCCGTCGCAAACAGGGGATTTTCCCCAAGTCTCCACAGGATGCGCACAAGCACCCAACGGCGCATGTGCACAAAGAGGAAAGCGAAAGTCCTGTTGCTCCGCAGAATCGTGCATGCCATTGGTGTGATTGCGCCACATCGCTTCTTTGCCGCGCTGCAGGATCATCGTGAGATTGCCACCTTGCCCCTAACCACAGGACCTCGACGGGATGTGTGATCGGGCAGCCGTGCGTTATTTTGCTCCGGGCCAAACTGCCCCACTTCCCCCCCCGCATTTTCTGTCCCTTTTCCCTATACCCTGTAGTGTGTAGAGATAAAAAGCAATAAAATGTTTTTAAAAAGGAAATGTTTCATGCAAAGCTGGCCATTATAAAGGACAAAAATGGCAGGGACCTAACAGAAGCAGAAGAGATTAGGAAAAGATGGCAAGAATACACAGAAGAACTATACAAGCCGGACATCAATATCCTTGACAACCATGATGGTGTAATCACTGACCTCGAGCCAGACATCCTGGAATGTGAAGTTAAATGGGCCTTAGAAAGCATTACAAACAACAAAGCTAGTGGAGGGGATGGTATCCCAGATGAGCTATTCAAAGTCTTAAAAGATGATGCTGTTAAAGTGCTGCACTCAATTTGCCAACAAATTTGGAGAACACAACAGTGGCCACAGGATTGGAAAAGGTCAGCTTAGATTCCAACCCCAAAGAAGGGTAATGCCAAGGAATGTTCAAACTATCACACAATTGCACTCATTTCACACCCTGGCAAGGTCATGCAAAAGATCCTATAAGCTAGGCTTCAGCAGTACGTGGATGGAGAACTGCCAGAAGTACAAGCTGGGTTTCGAAGAGGTAGAGGAACACGAGATCAAATTGCCAACATTCGCTGGATTATGGAGAAAGCAAGAGAGTACCAGAAAAACATCTACTTCTGCTTCATTGACTTTGCTAATGCCTTTGATTGTGTGGATCACAACAAACTATGGCAAGTCCTTAAAGAGATGGCAGTACCAGACCAATTCACATGTCTCTTGAAAAACCTATATAAGGGTCAAGAAGTGACAGGATATGGAACAACTGATTGGTTTAGCATCAGAAAAGGAGTGCGACAAGGATGTATATTGTCACCTTGCTTATTTAATTTATATGCAGAGTACATCATGTGAAATGCTGGCCTGGATGAATCACAAGCGGGAATTAAGATTGTCGGGAAAAACATCAACAACTTCAGATATGCAGACGATACCACTCTAATGGCAGAAAGTGAAGAGGACCTAAAGAGCCTCTTGCTAAGGGTGAAAGAGGAGAGCACAAAATTTGGCTTGAAACTCAACATAAAAAAAACACCTGAAGATCATAGCATCCGACCCCATCACTCCTTGTCAAATAGAAGGGGAAGTCGTGGAAGCAGTGACAGACTTCACATTCCTGGGATCCAAGATCGCTGCAGACAGTGACTGCAGCCATGAAATTAAAAGACTCCTGTTCTTTGGGAGGAAAGCGATGGCAAACCTAGACAGCATAATAAAAAGTAGAGACATCACCCTGCCAACAAAAGCCCGTATGGTCAAAGCAATGGTATGGCAACGGTATTCCCAGTAGTAATGTATGGCTGCAAGAGTTGGACCATAAGGAAGGCTGAGTGTCAAAGAATAGATTCTTTTGAATTATGGTGCTGGAGAAGACTCTTGAGATTCTCTTGGACTGCAAGGAGATCAAATCAGTCAATCCTAAAAGAAATAAACCCTAACTGTTCTCTGGAAGGCCAAATACTGGAGGTGAAGCTCAAATACTTTGGCCACCGAATGAGAAGTGAGCACTCCCTGGGGGAGACCCTGATGCTGGGAAAGACTGAAGGTCAAAGAAGAAGGGGATGGCAAAGGATGAGATGGTTAGACAGTGTTATCGATGCAATGAACATGAAATTAGATTTTTACCCCACTCTCCTGGCTGAGACTTCACATTGTTGGGCTTCACATGAAGGCTGGGTGGTGAATGTTGGCCCTGCCCCTTCACATGGGCACTGTTATATTTGCTCATGCTCTTGGTTATGAGATCAGATTTGCCTCTCTAATGATAAGATTGGAAATGTAGATGGCTAGTCTATCTCTGATGAGTTTATGGCTAAGTTCATGCTCCAGACTTAATGCTTGGGGATGAGCTCAAGAAACTAAACGTCCCTCAAGGATCAACTAATGGCTTAGTACATAGGAAATCATTCTTCCCTTCAGGGTCTTCAGTGGTTAGTTATAGATAAGAACAGAAAAGGAGTCCTGCTGAATCAGACCAGTGGCCCATCTAGTTCAGCATCCTGTTTCACACAGTGGCAAGCTAGTAGCCCTGGAGGGCTGACAAACAGGGCATACAGGCTATGCCATTCATGTGATGTTGCCTTGTAGCAGATGCAGAGGTTTACTGCCTCTGGAGGTGGAGGTTTCCTTTAGTTACTATATCTAATAGGCAATGATGGCCCTATCCTCTATGGATCTGTCTAACCTTCTTTTAAAGCCATCTATGCTATTGTCTGTTACTATGTCCACTGGAAGTGAATTTTGCAGTTACTTGCTGAATGAAGATGATCAGGAGACCTTTCCCCCAAATGCTACCATTTCTCTAACTCTGAGTAGAATATATCAGGGCAGTAATGAAGGTTGTGGCAAAAAGCAAAACAAAACCTTTCTATTGAATCACTTAATTCTGAATCCATGGTTTGCTCTGAAGGCTTTAGTACCCCTAATCCCATGCCAAAATTCTAAATATATAGTAATCAGAGCATCTCTGAAAAGATCTAGAAATGCAGCATATATAATGACAAATAGTACTTAATTAAGTAATGACTCAGTGTCTGGGAAAAGACTTATGTAGTGAGGGTGTCTTTTGTCTTCCTGATGAAAATGCAAATTAATGTATTAATACTTTATAAATGAATGTAACTAGAAAACAGTGAATGTGCATCCTATTTTAAATTAAATAAAAGCAGCAATTGTTCTATTAAATGTGTGGAAGTAAATTTTCAAACCACTTTAAGAAGTGCATATTTAATTATTTATCCTTGCATGGCCTTCCTGCCAGGAAAACAGCCTTTTTCTTTGAGCCTTACAAAGAGGAGGAGGATTTAGAAAACATTCCTGTAAATTGATCGGATTATGTATACACATAGGAACCTATTATTGGCTTTAAATTTTGTTATTCAGCTTGGAAACAAGATATTGTTTAATACTCCAATAACACACAACCCCCCCCCCTTCATTTTAGGGCCTTTCTGCCCAGTTAAAGCATGTTCCATCCACATTATCATTTGCCTGATATTCACACAACTGTGATCTTTCAACAATATCCTAAGTTGCAAGAACTTTTCCGTGCACAGGGGATAGAATGTAACTGATGTATTCTGGCTGTAGGTGGAAAGCCATGCTGCTATCTGCTCAGCTTCATCAAATCTTGGGTTGGAAGGGTGTGTGTGTAGTTCTGCTGCTTAATAACATTTGCTTAAAATAATATTAGACAAGTGCTCTAAAAAGTTCAGAATAGTGTTCTGGGAGGTGGAGTTAGGACATAACCCAAGAGATCACCAGACCACCCTATACTCTCCTCCCACATGTTATCAGCATCTGCAAGAAAAGAGGTCAGCCTCCTCACTGCACCTGTCTTAACTAATGTGGACTATTGTACTTGGAAATCTGAATCTGTGTAAACAGAGTAGCATAGAAATTGCCCTGAGGAGGCCATCAAGTGCTACGCCTGGTAATATAAAGCATAACTATAGCTTGTTTCTGACAGTTGATTGGATAGTTCTCTAAAATCAGAGATAAATCAATAGGGTTTATAAAAGTAGTGAACACTTGTGTTTTTTTTTAATTGCTAACAATAAAGCCTTTAAGACAAGTGATGTTGCTTGAATTTTGATCTTGTCTAGGTGACTTCAGTTATGAATGGAAACAAGGACTTGATTTTTGTTCTTTCTATTAAATGAGAACTGGCTTAATGTGTTTTATAGATTTTTCTGCCACCAAATTATTATTGCCAATACCATGTGGAGCTCTTTCCAAGAACTTTGCTGAAGCCTTGTCTTAATAACAGTTAATCCCTCAATATTTTTGAACCACCAAGAAATATTGTGTCCCAAACAAAATATTTTTAAAATTCAAGAATACAAATGTATACATTTCAAAGACATTCAGCTCTATTTTATTCTGAAGCATCCTTGACATATGTAACTGTGGTCCAGTGAAAAGGAAAGGAAATAAAACACAAGTTCAGACAACTATAAATAAGTTTACAATTGTTCATTTGGTTGATAATTATTCAGGAAGTTTCAGCGAATTTCCTTGGGTCGATTATTTATTTATTTATTATTTTGATTTATACCCCGCCCTCCCCTCAAGGAGACTCAGGGTGGCTTACAGTAATTGGTACCTTGTACCATAATGATGAGCATTGCTTCTGCTCAAGTTTATAAGTAGTTATCATATTAAGAATGACGTTTTCTGTCACTATTGGATAGTGACACTTGTGGGCATTTTAGCTTCCTTTTCAGTGCAGTTTGCCTTCCACAAATGTTTTATATGTACTGTAAGAGCACTGGCTTTTGCACTACACTTGTACTTGGGTTGTGAACGACCAACATCTGAGCTGTATATTATTAGATTTGGCTCTTATCAAGACAGAGTGACACAAGTTGGAGTGGAGACACAGGACAATCAAAGTGGATAACCTGTTGCTCAGGTCATTAAACATGTCTGACTTGGAAAGTGTCATTACTGTCACCTATCCGTGACTTTTTGTTTTCAAGACCTTCTTCTTCTTGCTTAGGGTTGCCAACTCTGAACTGAGAAATTCCTGGAGGTTCGGGTGTGGAGCCTGGAGAGGATGAAGTTTGGGGAGGTGACAGAGCTTAGCAGGGATGCCATAGAGTCTATCCACTAAAGCCGCCATTTTCTCCATGTGGACTGATCTCTGTAGTCTGGGGACTAGTTATAAGTCCAGGAGAATTCCATCTGCCACCAGGAGGCTGGCAGTCCTATCTTGCTAGTTTTCCAATTATTCTATCCTTTGCCAGAGCTGGGTGGTGGTACGCCAACTGAATTCCTGCCCTGCATCCTTTGGATTACAGTTTTTGGATTACCTGCAGGCATTAATCCTGCTGCTTTTGTTGATCACTGGGTAGGGTGGGTGGTCCAGTCTTTAGGCAGGGAGTGCGATGAGATGGTTATTTCCAGCTCAAATGTTTCAGTGAGCATTATATGATGAGTATTTCTGTTTTTGACTGTTTCCAGAATCCTGTTTGTTATTTGCTTTCCTTTTTACCCATTTTCTAAGAGATACTGCATAGTTTGCTTTGAAAGAGTGCATAATAATGCAAAATAAATCCATGCTCACAATTGGGTCCATATACAGGCACACTAAAGGAGATCAACACAAGTAAAACAAAGCAACACATCTTTCCGTGTTTACATCAAGGGTTGAGCGCATAGGAGGCTTTTGGCAGGAAGCTTTGTACAACTAGCAGTTGTGAAATCTGTCTTGGGAACAAACTTATTTTTCCAGGTTTGCAAGATTGCTGATCCAACACTTTTTAGAATCAACAATACCCATTAAAATCATTAAGAAAACAAATCTCTCTCATCCTTCCTTCTTATTGTTGTACCTAAATAAATCTTCTCTGGTTTATAAAAGGCAATTAGCCTTTGGCATCACACCTCACAGCTGTTCCATCACAGAAATAAAGCTGGGCTGGCTTTCTCTTAAAGCAGCTGTAGCAGCTACAGTCATGGCATTCCCCGTTCAGGAGCTTAGTACATAATGGGATCGATTTAGATGGGATACCAGCAGACCCTTGGGCTGAAACCTGAAGTCACAAAGAAAGTGGGGAGACAGGGTTCTCATCCAGGTCAGCAGTTCCTGCTCAGCCCTGTTGTTTACTTCCATGCAGTCTATTTCCATTTGACATTTGCAACCATAGGTGAGAGCACTAAGGGAGAGAGATCCGAGGAGGGGATTGTTATGCCTTGCTCCATGTCATTTCCTTTAAATCCTCTTTCTTTTAAATTTGGATTTGCAAAACTATAAACATATTGATCTGCTATTGTCATATCTAGTGTGACCCTGGGAAGTGCTTGAGATGATCCTGACAAAAGTAAATCTTGGGGCATCTTGAGGCTGACATCATCATGAAAGCAGGGCCGGCTCACCCGCTAGGCGAGCTAGGTGCTCGCCTAGGGCGCACCGGCCCTCAGGGGCACCAAACTGCGCCCCACCAACCGGGCAATCGCCTGCGCCATGGGAAGGGGCTGGGGAGGGGAGCAGGGCCTTGCGCCCCCTCCCGGCGAGAGAGAAAAGGCAGCGGGGATCGAGGGTCTCTGCCCACCCACCCCCTCTCTCACCTTCCCCCCTCCCCAGGGGGCTATCAGGCTGCAGAGGGTGGCAGCGGCCGCGTGCGCTCAGCCCAGGCCAGCCCAGCTCCATCCATGAAGGATGGCTCTGCACCGATGGCTAGAGGGTGGGGGTGCTGCCGCTGAGGCAGCAAGCCGGGCGGACGGGACAGGCTCGATGTCAGGCGGGCGAGGTTCGGCCCCGGAGGAAGTGGAGCCGGGCCGGCCCGCACCTGAGTCAACAGCCACCTCCCCGCCCACCCCTGTGGCCGGCCCCCGCCTGATGTCGAGCCCATCCCGTCCGCCCAGCTCGCTGCCTCAGCGGCGCCCCCACCCTCTAGCCGTCGGTGTGGAGCCGTCCTGCATAGATGGAGCCGGGGTGGCCTGGGCTGAGCACGCGCCGCCGCCCTCTGCAGCAGGATGGCCCCCCAGGGAGGGGGGGAGGCGAGGGCTGCCCGGCTTCCTCCTCCTCCGGCGTGCATCCGACCGGCCTCGGCTAGGGGCTCTCCACTCTGCAAGCGGCTCGGGGGGGAGACAGAGAGGGACTCTCCTGGCCACCCGCGCGTCTCGGCAGGCAGGCAAGCCGGGTCTCCCCCCCCCTACTCCCCGCGCCCAAGCAGATTTTACGAAAGCAGCGCGTGTGGGGGCTGACTGGAGCTTGCAAAAAGGCGGCGAGGTGGGGAGAGGGCGGCTGCTGCGGGCGTGCAGGTGAGAATGCCAGTGCCCTCTCAGGGGATTGCCAGAGGGGAGCGGGTCTCTTTGGAGAGGGAGCGCACCTGCCTGGTGGCCCCTCCTCCCTCCTCCTCCTGCGGGCCAGGCCACCACCCCCCGGCGGCGGGGCTGGCAGGCCAGCTGGGTCTCCCCCCCTACTCCCCGCGCCCAAGCAGATTTTACGAAAGCAGCCCCTTTTGGGGCTGACTGGAGCTTGCAAAAAGGTGGCGAGGTAGGGAGAGGGCGGCTGCTGTGGGCGTGCAGGCAAGAAGCATCTCCCTGCAGGGAGGCGGGTGCCAATGCCCTCTCAGGGGATTGCCAGGGGGGAGGGGGTCTCTTTGGAGAGGGAGCGCGCCTGCCTGCTGGCCCCTCCTCCCTCCTCCTCCTGCGGGCCAGGCACAGGGCAGCAGGCGCTCTCTCCAGGCCCTGGTGGTGGGGCTCCCCACGCTCCCTCCTCTCTGCTTCTTCAGGCTGGGGGGGGAGTAGGGAGCACGCATGGAGGCGACCAGGCGGGGGGGAGGCGGTGCGTGTTCCTGTCTGCCTGTCTGCCGGCCCCTCCTCCTCCTGTGGGCCAGGCCCAGGGCAGCAGGCGCTCCCCAGCACGTGGTGTCTGTCTCTTCCCCCTGCGGCCAGCTGGGAGGTCTTCAGGCCCCACCGGGAGGTTGGCATCTGAGGGGGGCGCCACAAGGCGGCCTCGCCTAGGGCGCGCAACCCCCTTGGGCTGGCCCTGCATGAAAGCTACTGTTCAAATGCCAGTTATCCATAGGAGATTTGTGGATGATGATGGGATAAAACAGACTGAATCCCCCTGCAAATGTGGATAGGGTACCCTACATGACTGGATTTAAACTCCTTCCTTTGCTGAAATTAGAAAAGACTCATGTGTTCACACTAAAACTATGGTTGCTATCTTGTTAAATCTAGTTGTCAATTTTAGTTTTTATTGAGAAAATAAAAAAGGAATAAAAGAAAAAAGGCTTCCGATTTTCTCTACAAGAAATATAAGTTTGATTACAAAGTTTTTCCTTGATTGCAATATAGAATAAAAACAATCTTTTAAAATCTTAATGTTTTTATCGTCAAAACCACAAATAATCAAGTCATCATTGTCTTTTTCCTGCAAAAAGTGTATAAGGGGTTTCCAATCTCTAATAAACTAATTGTCTTTCCCCTAACCAATGCAGTAGGTTTAGCCATTGTTGCAAGGTTCTCAACATATCTTTTTAAATTCCATTCCAGTATTTGACATAATTATTTTTAAACATCATATACAATTCATATTTGTCAAGGTAATATCCAAATATTTTACCCTCTTTTCTATTTTAAAACCTGTTTTATTTATCAATTTTGTATCTTTTGTATAGCTTCCACCATTTTTCTTTTTGTACTAGGTCCATTCATAATCAGTCATTGCTGCTGTTCCGTAATCTTAGGTAAATTTTGGTTTTTAATATATTCATCTATTTTTCCAATGAAACATCATGACTCTTATAGAGCATAGGTAGAGAAAGAAGTACTTTTCTCCCTTTCTCATAATACAAGAACTCATGGGCACTCAATGAAATTGCTGACCAGTCGGGTTAGAACAGATAAAAGGAAGTACTTCTTCATCCAAAGAGTGATTAACACATGGAATTCACTGCCACAGGAGGTGGTGGCAGCTACAAGCATGGACGGCTTCAAGAGGAAATTTGATACATATGGAGCAGCTATTAGCCACAAGGTATAGATAGGAACTCTCAGTCTGGGGCAAGTGATGTACTGTATTCTTGGTGCTTGGGGGGGGGGGAAGTGGGAGGGCTTCTAGTGTCCTGGCCCCACTGCTGGACCACCTGATGGCACCTGGTATTTTTGGCCACTGTGTGACAGAGTGTTGGACTAGATGGGCCATTGGCCTGATCCACCATTGGCTTCTCTTATGTTATGTTCTTATATAAATCTGAATAATAATGAAAAAACTTTTTGTATGGCCACAGTATCTGTTAACACTTTATCCCCTTCCTGTATTTTCAGTATCATTTTCTTTTCTCTTTCTTTTTGCAATTTATATGCCAACCATTTCCCTGGTTTATTTGTAGATTCAGGTTTTTTTGTTTCATATAATTCAATTTTACTTCCATTTCTCCTACCATTAACATAGATAATTGTTGTTGTAGCATCTTAATTTGTTGAGAAACAAGTTTATTCCCTGGTACTTTCCTTAACTCTTCTTTTCTTTTTATCTCATCCAAAATTGTTTGTACCTTCTTTTGTTTCTTTCTCTTAAGTTGGGTGTAAGTTGTATCAAATGACCTCTGATAAAAGCTTTACTTGCATCCCAGACCACTCTCATATCTGTACCTTTACTCATATTAATTTCAAATATAATTATTTTGATTTCTTTTTACAGTCTTTAACAATTGATTAATTCTGAAACAAAATATCATTCAATCTCCATCTGAAAGTTTTGGGCTCCTCTTTGTAGACCAGTCATGGGGTTATGAGCTGAAAATGCTTTTGGTAAAATCTCTACTTCAAGAGCCTTAGTAGCTGTATCTTTTGATGTCAAAAAGTATCAATCCTCAAAAAGGATCTATGTCTTTCTGAGAAATAGAATTACCATTTTTCTGCATCCATAAACCAATCAACTCCAAATTGTCCATCAAATCAAAACATATTTTTGCTAATTTACCTTGAGAAATTTTTACATTTTTCTCAGCAGTCCTGTCCATTTGTAGGGAGATCACACCATTCCAATCTCCTACCAAACACCAACTTTCATATGGTAGGTTTGTCAAAGTCTCCATCAGTCTTCACTCCCTGGAAATTTAGTTTAATGCCCACAAACCTACTATGCTCGTCACTCAATACCAATGCTGGTTTTAGATGAGATTTAATATACAACACAGCTCCATTTTTCTTTTTAGTATTCGCTGATATGAATTCTTCACCTAGGATTTTATAAGTCAAATGTTTTATATCTTTTTTTCTTATGTGAGTCTCTTGTAAGCAAATAACATCTTGTTTTAATTTTTTCAAATAATGAAATATTTTCCCCTCTTTTGAGGGGCATTTAATCCATTTACATTCAATGATAAACATTTGTAATCCATATTGTAATCAGAAAACACAAAAAGAAAATTAATTTTTTTTTTACTGGCATGGCACCCAAAAGGGAATCCTCCTTGTCCCTGGGCCCACCCACCATCCACTTGCAGGGTGAGTACAGGGCAGGGCCAATCCCCTTCTGCCCCACCAAGGCCCAGGAACCACTCACACTATTGCAGGTGAGCGCATTCCTGGGCCCACCAATGCTTCACTTGCAAAGTTAATGCAGGGCAGGACCAACTCCACTCCTGCCCCACCTGGGCCCAGGAGCCACCTACACTGTTGTGGGTGGCCATGTCCCCGGGCACACCTACAGTCTGTTCACAAGTTGAGTGCAGGGCAGGCCAACCCACCCCCTTCCCCACCCAGGCCTGGAAGCCACATGCACTGTTGTGGGTGGCTGCCTCCTCGGCCCACCTACCCTCTGCCACAAAGATGATTTCAGTGTATGGCCAATCCACCTCCTCCCCCAGGCTCAGCAGTTGCCCACAACAGTGGAGGAGGTTTGGAGCCATGACACAAAGAAAACCCAGATCCAACAACATTGAAAATGGAAGGAAGACACAGAGGTGCTTGCCCCCCTGAGAGAACAGGGAATAAGGGAGACAAAAATGGAGGACCACCCAAATGCTCAGAAGCAAGCCCTGGAAAAAGCCTTGGCCATGCACATCAATCACCTTGCCAGTGGGCAGAGTAATGGGCTGGATCAAAGTCCTCCATCCACCCAATGCCTAACAGGAAAGAGCAGACCAAATGGGGTGGTTCAAAGCCCTGGCCTATGTGACACTCAAATGCCCAGGAAGGGTTGGCCATGCACTGCAGTCACATTGCCAGCAAGTAGGGTGAAGGGCTGGAAAAGAGTCCTGAGTCCACCCGATGCCCAACAGGGAAGAGTGGACCAAATGGGGTGGCTCAAAGCCCTGGCCCACTAACACCCAAATGCCTGGGAAGGATTGGCCATGCACTACGGTCACCTTGCCAGTGGCATGAGTAAAAGAGGATGTGTCATGGAACAGCCAAGAACAGCTGGATTCCATGCCCACCAGCCAGCTGCAGCTGAACAATCAGATGAGGAATCACAGTTAGGAGGCGATGAGGTGTGTGTTTCATTCCCCCCCACCTGTGTCGCGGTCCGCGCGGAATGCTGGCTGGCACGTTAGTGCCCAGAGGAGATAGAGTACCCAATGATGAATGGAGTCAGGAACTTAGGTGCAACCACTGTGAGTTTATTCTCACCCAGCCACCACCTATATACAGTTCTGAGTGTCAATATGCTCCGCAGCAACTGATACATTGAGAAGGAAAAGAATGCTGTACAAGCTGTACATTTATACATCTGCTGACCAATCAGCTCATGGCTGATGCAACCTCCTTGCAATACACTGAGTGCCAGGTTGCACTGCCTTAATCCAGTTCTGGCCAGCCTCCCTGCAGTCACATGCCCTCTGCTGACACATGCTGACTGTCACTGTACTGACACCTCAGATTAAACTCATCTAGGCCAGTCTTACTATTATAAGTGTATCACGACACTCCCCCTTAAGACTGAGCCGAGATGCACAGTTTGCCTTTCAATTTACAAAACTTGTTCACATCTAAGCATTTAGTAAAAGCATCTGCTACATTTTCGTCAGAAGCACAATGTATTAGCTTTACAAGATTACGCTCAACTGCATCTTTAACATTTCTACATCTTATGTTAATGTGTCTGCTTCTGACCTTTACACATTGAGTTTCAGCTCACTGCTGAGCAGCGACATTATCGCAATACACAGTTACAGGTACCTCACAGGTTATGTTGAAATCATGTAGTAGTTGCAGAAACCATTCTAACTGTACACAGCATTGGCTTAAGGCCGCGTATTCCGCTTCACATGTACTTAATGCGACAAATTTCTGCTTAATGGATTTCCAGTGCATTAAGGCATTATTCAGACATACTACATAACCTGTAGTCGATTTGGCATCTCTTTGCTCTCCCCAACTGGAGTCACAGTACACAGTTACCCCACCTGTATCATTGGTTTGTAACATTAGTTTATCATCCATTGTACCTTTCAGATAGCGTAAAACACGTTTGGCTGCTATCCAGTCCCTCTCAAAGGGTTTGTTACATTGCTGGCTAAGCAAGTGTACAGCAATACTTATGTCTGGTCTGCTCCAGTTACAGATATAGGACAAGGAACCAATGAGGGATTGAAACAACTGTACATCTTCAAACACCTTGTCCTCAGGTTCTCTGATGTACCCAGTGGTCATTGGGGTAGCA